>NW_026117472.1:0-12318 GCF_001640805.2 Lates calcarifer
TTTTTCCAGTGTCCTTTAATGTCCCATCCAATTTCCTTTGATGTTTCATCCATTGTCCTTTGATGTTTCTTCAATATGACTTTGATGTTTGTTCCGCTGTCCTTTGATGTCCATCCAAATTTTCCTTTGATGTTTTATCCAGTGTCCTTTGAAGTCCCATACATTGTCCTTTGATGTCCCATCCAGTGTACTTTGATGTCCTTTGATGTCCATCCAGTTTTATTTTTTGTTTTTTCAACATGCCTTTGATGTTTTTTCCACTGTCCTTTTATGTCTATCCATTTTCCATTGATGTTTTTTCAATGTCCGTTGATGTCCCATCAAGTGTCCTTTTATGTTTTTTCCAGTGGACTTTGACTTCACATTCATTATCCTTTGATGGTTTATCCAGTGTCCTTTGAAGTCCCATACATTGTCCTTTGATGTTTTATCCAGTGTCCTTTGAAGTCTCATCCAGTGTCCTTTGACATTTTAGACAGTGTCCTTTGATGTTTTATCCCATGTCCTTTGATCTTTTCTACACTGTCCTTTGATGTTTCTTCAATTTTCCTTTGATGTATCTTTCCACTGCCCTTTGATGTCCATCCAGTTTCATTTGATGTTTTTTCCAGTGTCCGTTGGTCTCCCATCCAGTGTCCTTTGATAATTTTGGACCAGTTTCCTTTGATGTGATATACATTGTCCTTTGATGTCCCATTCAGTGTCCTTTGATGTTTTATCCAGTTTGCTTTCATGTTCCATACACTTTCTGTTGATATTTTGGACCAGTGTCATTTGATGTGATATTCATTGTACTTTGATGTCCCATCCAGTTTCCTTTGATGTTTTTTCCACTGTCCTTTGATGTCCATACCAATTTCCTGTCATGTTTTTTTCCAGTGTTCCTTTGATGTCCCATCCAGTGTCCTTTGATCTTTTGTCCACTTTCCTTTAATGTTTCGTCAGTTTTCCTTTTATGTTTTATCCAATGTGCTTTCATGTCTATCCAGCTTCCTTTGATGTTTTATACAGTGTCCTTTGATTTTTCTTCAATTTTCTTTTGATGTTTTTTCCACTGTCCTTTGAATGTCCAACCAGTTTCCTGTCATGTTTTTCCCAGCCAGTGTCCTTTGATGTCTAATCAGTTTCCTTTGATGTTTCTTCAAAATGCCTTTGATGTTTTTTCCACTGTCCTTTGATGTCTTATCCAGTTTCTTTGATGTCTCATCCAGTTTCCTTTGATGTTTTTTTCACTGTCCTTTGATGTCTAATCAGTTTCCTTTGATGTTTGTGTGTGTGTGTGTGTGGAGGGGGGTGGCAGAGCAGGGAGAGAGTCAGAGTCCAGGTGGTGTGTGTGTGTGTGTTGGGGGGGGCAGAGCAGGGAGAGAGTTCAGCGTCCTGACAGCCTGGTGGACGAAGCTGTCCCGCAGTCTGCCGGTCCTGGCCCGCAGGCTCTGCAGTCTCCTCCCCGATGGCAGCAGGCTGAAGAGGCTGTGTGACGGGTGAGTGGGGTCTCTCGCAATGCAAAGGGTTTTGCGGGTGAGGCGAGAGGTGTAGAGGTCTTGGAGGGAGGGGAGAGAAGCGCCGACGATCTTCTCAGCTGCTCTCACGATGCGCTGGAGGTTCTTCCTGCAGGACATGGAGCAGGTGCCGTACCACACGGTGATGCTGCTGGTCAGGACGCTCTCCGATGGTGCCTCTGTAGAAGATGTGCATGATGGGAGCCGGGGCTCTAGCTTTCCTCAGTTTGCGGAGGAAGTAGAGGCGCTGGTTCGCTTTCTTGGCCAGTGATGTGGTGTTGGTGGTCCAGGAGAGGTCCTCAGTGACGTGCACACCCAGGAATTTGGTGCTGCTCACCCTCTCCACCATAGCACCATTGATGGTCAAAGGGGCATGCTGGGGGCATCTTCTCCTGAAGTCCACAACAATCTCCTTCGTCTTCTCCACGTTCAGAGAGAGATTGTTGTGTTCACACCACAAGGCCAGGCGGCTCACCTTGCTCCTGTAATCTGTCTCGTCCTTGTTGCTAATGAGACCTACCACAGTTGTGTCATCGGCGAACTTGACGAGGAGGTTGGAGCTGTGCGACGGTGTGCAGTCGTGGGTCAGCAGAGTGAAGAGGAGGGGGCTCAGCACACATCCTTGGAGGGCTCCCATGTTCAGTGTGGTGGTGTTGAATGTGTTTCTGCCGACCTGAACTGCCTGAGGTCTCCCCGTCAGGAAGTCCAGCAGCCAGTTGCACAGTGAGGTGTTTAATCCCAGCTGGTCCACTTTTGTCCACTGTCCCTTCCCTTTGATGTTTGTTCCAGTGTCCTTTGATGTCCCATCCAGTGTCCTTTGATTTCTTATCCAGTATCCTTTGATGTTTCCTTTGATGTTGATCCTTTGATGTTTCTACAACATGCCTTTGATGTTATTTCCACTGTCCTTTGATCTCCATCCAGATTCCTTTGAAGTATTTCACAGTGTCCTTTGATGTTTTATCCACAGTAATTTCATGTCTATCCAGTTTCCATTGATGTTTCGTTTGATGTTGATCCTTTGATGTTTCTTCAATATGCCTTTGATGTTATTTCCACTGTCCTTTGATCTCCATCCAGATTCCTTTGAAGTTTTTCAGTGTCCTTTGATGTCCCATCCAGCGTCCTTTGATGTTTTATCCAGTGTCCTTTGATGTTTCTACTCATTTTCCTTTGATGTTTTATCCACTGTGCTTTCATATCTATCAAGTTTCCTTTGATAATTTTGACAGTGTCCTTTGATGTCCCATCCAGTGTCCTTTGATGTCCCATCCAGTGTCCTTTGATGTCCAACCAGTTTCCTTTGATGTTTCTTCAAAATGCATTTGATGTTTTTTACACTGTCATTTGATGTCCATCCAGTTTTCTGTCATGTTATTTCCAGTGTCCTTACATGTCCCATCCAGTGTCCTTTGATGTTTTATCCCGTGTCCTTTGATGTTTCTTCAGTTTTCCATTGATGTTCTTTCCACTGTCCTTTGATGTCCATCCAATTTCCTGTCATGTTTTTTCCACTGTCCTTTGATGTCCATCCAATTTCCTGTCATGTTTTTTCCATTGTCCTTTAATGTCCCATCCAATTTCCTTTGATGTTTCATCCATTGTCCTTTGATGTTTCTTCAATATGACTTTGATGTTTGTTCCGCTGTCCTTTGATGTCCATCCAAATTTTCCTTTGATGTTTTATCCAGTGTCCTTTGAAGTCCCATACATTGTCCTTTGATGTCCCATCCAGTGTACTTTGATGTCCTTTGATGTCCATCCAGTTTTATTTTTTGTTTTTTCAACATGCCTTTGATGTTTTTTCCACTGTCCTTTTATGTCTATCCATTTTCCATTGATGTTTTTTCAATGTCCGTTGATGTCCCATCAAGTGTCCTTTTATGTTTTTTCCAGTGGACTTTGACTTCACATTCATTATCCTTTGATGGTTTATCCAGTGTCCTTTGAAGTCCCATACATTGTCCTTTGATGTTTTATCCAGTGTCCTTTGAAGTCTCATCCAGTGTCCTTTGACATTTTAGACAGTGTCCTTTGATGTTTTATCCCATGTCCTTTGATCTTTTCTACACTGTCCTTTGATGTTTCTTCAATTTTCCTTTGATGTATCTTTCCACTGCCCTTTGATGTCCATCCAGTTTCATTTGATGTTTTTTCCAGTGTCCGTTGGTCTCCCATCCAGTGTCCTTTGATATTTTGGACAGTTTCCTTTGATGTGATATACATTGTCCTTTGATGTCCCATTCAGTGTCCTTTGATGTTTTATCCAGTTTGCTTTGATGTTCCATACACTTTCTGTTGATATTTTGGACAGTGTCATTTGATGTGATATTCAGTGTACTTTGATGTCCCATCCAGTTTCCTTTGATGTTTTTTCCACTGTCCTTTGATGTCCATCCAATTTCCTGTCATGTTTTTTTCCAGTGTCCTTTGATGTCCCATCCAGTGTCCTTTCATCTTTTGTCCACTTTCCTTTAATGTTTCGTCAGTTTTCCTTTTATGTTTTATCCAATGTGCTTTCATGTCTATCCAGCTTCCTTTGATGTTTTATACAATGTCCTTTGATTTTTCTTCAATTTTCTTTTGATGTTTTTTCCACTGTCCTTTGATGTCCAACCAGTTTCCTGTCATGTTTTTCCCAGTGTCCTTTGATGTCTAATCAGTTTCCTTTGATGTTTCTTCAAAATGCCTTTGATGTTTTTTCCACTGTCCTTTGATGTCTTATCCAGTTTCTTTGATGTCTCATCCAGTTTCCTTTGATGTTTTTTTCACTGTCCTTTGATGTCTAATCAGTTTCCTTTGATGTTTGTGTGTGTGTGTGTGTGGAGGGGGGTGGCAGAGCAGGGAGAGAGTCAGAGTCCAGGTGGTGTGTGTGTGTGTGTTGGGGGGGGCAGAGCAGGGAGAGAGTTCAGCGTCCTGACAGCCTGGTGGACGAAGCTGTCCCGCAGTCTGCCGGTCCTGGCCCGCAGGCTCTGCAGTCTCCTCCCCGATGGCAGCAGGCTGAAGAGGCTGTGTGACGGGTGAGTGGGGTCTCTCGCAATGCAAAGGGTTTTGCGGGTGAGGCGAGAGGTGTAGAGGTCTTGGAGGGAGGGGAGAGAAGCGCCGACGATCTTCTCAGCTGCTCTCACGATGCGCTGGAGGTTCTTCCTGCAGGACATGGAGCAGGTGCCGTACCACACGGTGATGCTGCTGGTCAGGACGCTCTCGATGGTGCCTCTGTAGAAGATGTGCATGATGGGAGCCGGGGCTCTAGCTTTCCTCAGTTTGCGGAGGAAGTAGAGGCGCTGGTTCGCTTTCTTGGCCAGTGATGTGGTGTTGGTGGTCCAGGAGAGGTCCTCAGTGACGTGCACACCCAGGAATTTGGTGCTGCTCACCCTCTCCACCATAGCACCATTGATGGTCAAAGGGGCATGCTGGGGGCATCTTCTCCTGAAGTCCACAACAATCTCCTTCGTCTTCTCCACGTTCAGAGAGAGATTGTTGTGTTCACACCACAAGGCCAGGCGGCTCACCTCGCTCCTGTAATCTGTCTCGTCCTTGTTGCTAATGAGACCTACCACAGTTGTGTCATCGGCGAACTTGACGAGGAGGTTGGAGCTGTGCGACGGTGTGCAGTCGTGGGTCAGCAGAGTGAAGAGGAGGGGGCTCAGCACACATCCTTGGAGGGCTCCCATGTTCAGTGTGGTGGTGTTGAATGTGTTTCTGCCGACCTGAACTGCCTGAGGTCTCCCCGTCAGGAAGTCCAGCAGCCAGTTGCACAGTGAGGTGTTTAATCCCAGCTGGTCCACTTTTGTCCACTGTCCTTCCCTTTGATGTTTGTTTCAGTGTCCTTTGATGTCCCATCCAGTGTCCTTTGATTTCTTATCCAGTATCCTTTGATGTTTCCTTTGATGTTGATCCTTTGATGTTTCTTCAACATGCCTTTGATGTTATTTCCACTGTCCTTTGATCTCCATCCAGATTCCTTTGAAGTATTTCACAGTGTCCTTTGATGTTTTATCCACAGTAATTTCATGTCTATCCAGTTTCCATTGATGTTTCGTTTGATGTTGATCCTTTGATGTTTCTTCAATATGCCTTTGATGTTATTTCCACTGTCCTTTGATCTCCATCCAGATTCCTTTGAAGTATTTCACAGTGTCCTTTGATGTTTTATCCACAGTAATTTCATGTCTATCCAGTTTCCATTGATGTTTCGTTTGATGTTGATCCTTTGATGTTTCTTCAATATGCCTTTGATGTTATTTCCACTGTCCTTTGATCTCCATCCAGATTCCTTTGAAGTTTTTCAGTGTCCTTTGATGTCCCATCCAGCGTCCTTTGATGTTTTATCCAGTGTCCTTTGATGTTTCTACTCATTTTCCTTTGATGTTTTATCCACTGTGCTTTCATATCTATCAAGTTTCCTTTGATAATTTTGACAGTGTCCTTTGATGTCCCATCCAGTGTCCTTTGATGTCCAACCAGTTTCCTTTGATGTTTCTTCAAAATGCATTTGATGTTTTTTACACTGTCATTTGATGTCCATCCAGTTTTCTGTCATGTTATTTCCAGTGTCCTTACATGTCCCATCCAGGGTACTTTGATTTCCCATCCAGTGTCCTTTGATGTTTTATCCCGTTTCCTTTGATGTTTCTTCAGTTTTCCATTGATGTTCTTTCCACTGTCCTTTGATGTCCATCCGATTTCCTGTCATGTTTTTTCCAGTGTCCTTTGATGTCCCATCCAATTTCCTTTGATGTTTCATCCATTGTCCTTTGATGTTTCTTCAACATGACTTTGATGTTTGTTCCGCTGTTCTTTGATGTCCATCCAAATTTTCCTTTGATGTTTTATCCAGTGTCCTTTGAAGTCCCATACATTGTCCTTTGATGTCCCATCCAGTGTACTTTGATGTCCTTTGATGTCCATCCAGTTTTTTTGTTTTTTTCAACATGCCTTTGATGTTTTTTCCACTGTCCTTTGATGTCTATCCATTTTCCATTGATGTTTTTTCCAGTGTCCGTTGGTCTCCCATCCAGTGTCCTTTGATATTTTGGACAGTTTCCTTTGATGTGATATACATTGTCCTTTGATGTCCCATCCAGCGTCCTTTGATGTTTTATCCAGTGTCCTTTGATGTTTCTACTCATTTTCCTTTGATGTTTTATCCACTGTGCTTTCATATCTATCAAGTTTCCTTTGATAATTTTGACAGTGTCCTTTGATGTCCCATCCAGTGTCCTTTGATGTCCAACCAGTTTCCTTTGATGTTTCTTCAAAATGCATTTGATGTTTTTTACACTGTCATTTGATGTCCATCCAGTTTTCTGTCATGTTATTTCCAGTGTCCTTACATGTCCCATCCATTGTACTTTGATTTCCCATCCAGTGTCCTTTGATGTTTCTTCAGTTTTCTATTGATGTTCTTTCCACTGTCCTTTGATGTCGAACCAGATTCCATTGATATTTCTTCAACATGCATTTGATGTTTTTTCCACTGTCCTTTGATGTCCATCCAATTTCCTGTCATGTTTTTTCCAGTGTCCTTTGATATCCCATCCAGTGTCCTTTGATGTCCAACCATTTTGCTTTGATGTTTCTTCAAAATGCATTTGATGTTTTTTCCACTGTCATTTGATGTCCATCCAGTTTTCTGTCATGTTATTTCCAGTGTCCTTACATGTCCTATCCAGTGTACTTTGATGTTTTATCCATTGTCCTTTGATATTCTGTCCACTGTCCTTTGATGTTTCTACAATTTTCCTTTGATGTTTTATCCACTGTGATTTCATGATTTCATGTCTTTCATGTCTATCCAGTTTCCTTTGATGTCTCATCCAGTTTCCTTTGATGTTTTTTTTCACTGTCCTTTGATATCCAATCAGTTTCCTTTGATGTTTCTTCAAACATGCCTTTGATGTTCTTTCCACTGTCTTTTGATGTTTTATCCAATTTGCTTTGATGTCCCATACAGGACACTGGATATCACATCAAATGACAATGTTTAATCTAGAAAATGCATTTCCTGTGGAAAATGTGTTTGAATGCTGAGAGCTGAATGAATCGCTGAAGCAATGCTTAAAATGGCTGAAATTACTGTTAAAATGCAGAACAAAAAGTTAAAATGCTGAAATTGATGAATTATAGAAGAAAAAGTTGAAAGGCTGAAATTATTGTTGAAATGCAGAAGAAAAAGTTAAAATTTGAAAGGCAAAAGTAATTGTAGAAGTTTAAAATGGCTGAAATTATCAGAGAAAAGGGCAGATGCAGAAGCTGAAAATTAAAACCAACAGCTGAAGCATTCATTTGAATAGCAAAATTGTAGACAAAGTTGAACATTTTAAAAAGCATAAAGAGTTGAAGAGAATTGAATAAGCATGAATGTAAAAAGGTTAATAGTTGAAACCTTTTGATAGTTGAATGGTTTCTGTAGCAGAAAGTATGTAGGAGCAGTTACAACCCAAACAGGGGTGGAAGCAGAAAGGAAAAACAGCTAAATGCAGGATCAAAAGTTGGAAGTCAAAATGTAAAAGAGGTAGAAACAGTTGAAAGGTAAAATCAGCTGCCAAGGGTTTGACTCAAACAGTTAAAATGGAGAGAAAGAAGTATGAAGTGTGTCTTGGTGTGTTTTCTATCACCAACTGAAAGTTACTCCTAATTAAAACTGCTCTAAAACCTGTTTGAAGTGAAAACTGTTGAACTGTGTGTGAATCCATGTCTTCTATGTGCTGTGGAGACAGTCTGTAGCAGGATTTTGACAGAAGAGTTTGATAAACAGCACAGACATCAGAGATCAGCTGATCACAGTCACCTGTTTGAGTCCAACTGCACTCACAGGTTGCCATAGCAATATCAAGGTCTCAGCCTCTACTGTGTCAGATTTTGCTCTGCGCACCTCTTTGAACTCCTCCTAATAATTCAAAAAACGTACATCGTATTGATAAAATATGATAACTACCAGTACCGAGAGACTTTACTGAACACAGACGTGTCATTTGTGTAGATAAAGTGAAAAATGACCACAGTATGGCAGTTTAAAAACTGGCCTGGTTTGTGCCTTTTCTCAAAAGTGGACCAGATCAGCTTGCAGTGAGGTCAGTGGATTGGTTGAGGAGTTGTCTTTGTGCTAAGAGGTTGTTGCCTGAAAAACTGAGTCCAACTGCTTCAGTACGCATACTGTGTGACAGAGTACAACAATGTATACAGTAGAGGTATACATTGTGTATGAGAAGTAAAAGGTGTGGGCAGGGAACAAGAGCTGAAGCACAAAAATATGTTACAAGCAGAAGAGGCAAGGTATATATACTTTATTGATCCCATGAGGGAAATTCTTGACTGAAAAACAACACTAACACTCAAGAGCTGCTGCTCTCACTGCACCATCTTGCTTGCCTTAATGAAAAGATGTGCCACTATGAAATCAAATTCAAAAGCAACTTGCAACTGCTAGTTTCTCAGTGAGTGAAACTTTCTTCAGAACAATACTGGTGTGATACAATGCAAAAATTAAGAAAAGCGCCATGCTGCTTACGGGACCTTTGTCTGGTAGTTTCCTGTATGCAAATTTGGATGTGCCGTCCCCGGTCTGCGATTGGCTCCAGCTGACAAAACGTGACCTTGCCTCAGCTCCACTCCCGCCTCCCTGCCCGTGGCTCCAGCTTTGTCATTGGTGGCTGCCAGTTTCAAACACTGGAGCTGCTTTTACTAGGTACTGTGTACAGGTGACTGCTGTAATGTGATGAGTATTGATAACCATGTCACAATGTGCATTTGAGTCATTTCATTTTGGAAGAGGCATTCTAACACTAATACATTAGTAACTCTATTTGGTATTCAACTTGTGAGATTTGGGACTTGAAAAGTAGCGCTCAAAACTCTGAAGTAGCGACAGTGAACCGCACGTCAAACATGACAAGATGTAATATAGAAGTTATTCTTGGCCCATTGACTGAGTGTCTTAACCAACACATTTCAAGTGTCTTCAGACATTTGTATTAAGCAGATAGAATTTCAACCTTTGCAAAACTATAGTGCTTGCTTTCAGTTTGTGGAAAATATGACTTCAGGATATAAGACAGTCACTCAAGAATGATGGGAAAAAAACAGCTTTATTTAAACAAAGTTTAACATAAGTTGCTGAGCATACAAAATAAATAAGAGGGGGGGACGTGCGGGCATCTTCATAGCTCCTCTGTTTCCGCCCCAATTTCCACAACACTCTTCCCCAGTGTTGTGACATTTACGCTCACCGGCCCCTTTTTCAGCTCCTCATCAAATGGACCCACAGAGCCTCTTCGAGCTCCAACATCGTGCCGTCGTCGAGGAGAAGCGTGAGGATGCCCGCACATCCGTCCATGACGCCCGACACCTTCACAGCCATGGCTGTGGCTTTGGTTCTCTGTGGAGAGAAACAGATATTGTTAAAGCCTGTTTTTCCTCAGACATGTTACCACTTACATCTACATCTTTTCACAATCAAAAAATAAAGACAGGCAAGACTTAGTATTTCGTTTTATGTACGTCAAAGCAGGAATATTAACATAAGCAAAAAAAAAATCTCACATCTCGTCCTGCTGACTGCATAAACATGTTTTGTTAGTTTAATGATGACTATGAAAATTTAAGTTATTTCCTGTCAATTTGAAAACACTGAGTGGAGTAAGTAGTCTAATTGAAAATGACTAATGATTGTCTAAGAAACTGACATACCTCAAAGGCTGTGTAGGTGGTGGAGTGCAGCTGCAGTCCATAGTCAGATGACTTCACCTTCAGGTGCGTGAACCTGACGTTGTCTCCGAGCTGGGGGGCTGAATCCGCTGCAGCCTCCCTCCACAGTGTGAGGCCTTGTCTCGTTTGGTCCTTCAGAAGATAACAGAGTATCAGATTATGTATTCTACTTTAACCATAACAACGACAGATAAATATACTGCAAAGCTGCAGCTACAGGAATTCATTTGATATGCCAGTCAGCTAATATTTATGCATTAAGGGTAAAACGTCTCAGATTTTTTTATTTTTATTTTTATTGTATAACGACAAAGTGGGCTTGCTCCCTCCCCTTTTGTAATTTGATTCGAGCGCTTACCTGCTGCAGGGTCAACCTTCGCACAGGAATCCACTCTCTTCCGACCTGGACTCGGGTGATAACGGAGTGCCTGGAAAAAAAAAGGTGGATTTGCATAAATTGCACATTTTATAACGAGTTCTAATCAATTCACTCGAAATATAGTTAACTATTAAACTTACCTCTACAACTTCTCCCTCTACAGTGATGAGCCCCTGAGCTTCTTTACATGAGCTCAGGGGCGTCAGCGCCGACGGAGCCTCTGCCTCCTTCCTCAGCTTCTCCGAGATGGCCACAGGGGAGCTTCTAAAAATCTGTGTCTTTTTGTTAATACTTATATTGTAAGGCGGAGCGTCTCTCTGTAGCTCATAGTTTTTAAGATATAAGAGTTTCCCTCTTGGATTTTGTGGCTTAGTTCCTCAAAAATTGTTACTTTCTTAACTGATTGACCATCGCTTAATGCAGCTATCAGGTTGGTCTTGGTGGAGGCTGCTTTGACCGAGTTTTCTTGAAAGAGCCACCCTAGAGCTCTTTTGTGCAGTCTGGTCTTTACTGCACATACGTGCAGCGGCGGGGGTTTGCAGTATGGAGTTGTAGGGATGCTCCACAGTGTATTTCTCAATGCCATTCTGAAATGATAGTTATTCATGTCACTGGATGACATTTATTTAGAATAAAGCCACTCAGATTACCTTTACACGTATTTATTCATATTAAATGGTAAATATTTTAACTTTTGACCTACTGACATCACACACACATGCTAAGCCAGAAATGTTTGAAAAAAAAGTGCCCGAGTTAATTCATCTTTTTAAGGCTCAAGCGTGAGCAGAAGCCACAACAAAGTGTTATTGCAATATAGTTTAATGTATTCAAACGTACAGAGAACATAACCACTTACTTGCTTCAGTCCAGGTCTGTTGACAATGAAACAATGGAAGGCAGCGATTGCCCTTTTATTCACATTAATGGCAAGTGAAGTGTTATGTGCTCTAGTATGGGACCCCAATGCAGAGAACACACACAGGTAGTTCCAACAGAAGGCTCTTTAATAAGCACCGATGAAAACACAGGAACAATAGGCAGACAGCATGGCAGGCGACTGGCTGACTAAAGAAAGTTCTGAAGACATGAGGAACAGAAAAAGCTGCCACTGGAGAACACAGGTAGCCACAGAGAACAGGAGAACCCAAAGGGCAAAGGGCTGGGGTGAAGGCCGGGCTTAAGAAGGCGAAGGGAGAACGAGCAGAGTGGAAACAGGTGTGTGTAATCAGCCAGCAGGAGGAGACAGCCACACCCCTAGCAACACACCAGCTCTGCAACCAAACAGAAAAAAGGGAAGGGGGAACAGAGAGAAAAAGCAAGAAAAAACACAACACAAAGACAAACTAACCCAAACCATAACAGTACCCCCCCCTCAACGGACGCCTCCTGGCGGCCTACCAGGCTTGTCGGGATGCCTGGTGTAAAAGTCATTAATGAGTTCAGGGTCCAGGATGAGTGAGCGAGTGATCCAGGAACGTTCCTCTGGCCCGTACCCCTCCCAGTCCACCAGGTATTGAAAGCCCCGACCCCGCTTCCGCACATCCAACAGCTGCCGGACAGTGAACGCAGGGTGGTCATCGATGATCCGGGGGTGGAGGGGGTTCGGCCGGAGGGCACAGAGGACTGGTGGAGACAGGCTTGAGCAGGGAGACATGAAAAGACAATTGAGGGAGGGGGGGCAACTGGAGTCTCACCACACTGGGGTTGATGATGCGGTTGATAGGATAT
>NW_026117473.1:0-88278 GCF_001640805.2 Lates calcarifer
AACATGCCTTTGATGTTTTTTCCACTGTCCTTTTATGTCTATCCATTTTCCATTGATGTTTTTTCAATGTCCGTTGATGTCCCATCAAGTGTCCTTTTATGTTTTTTCCAGTGGACTTTGACTTCACATTCATTATCCTTTGATGGTTTATCCAGTGTCCTTTGAAGTCCCATACATTGTCCTTTGATGTTTTATCCAGTGTCCTTTGAAGTCTCATCCAGTGTCCTTTGACATTTTAGACAGTGTCCTTTGATGTTTTATCCCATGTCCTTTGATCTTTTCTACACTGTCCTTTGATGTTTCTTCAATTTTCCTTTGATGTATCTTTCCACTGCCCTTTGATGTCCATCCAGTTTCATTTGATGTTTTTTCCAGTGTCCGTTGGTCTCCCATCCAGTGTCCTTTGATATTTTGGACAGTTTCCTTTGATGTGATATACATTGTCCTTTGATGTCCCATTCAGTGTCCTTTGATGTTTTATCCAGTTTGCTTTGATGTTCCATACACTTTCTGTTGATATTTTGGACAGTGTCATTTGATGTGATATTCAGTGTACTTTGATGTCCCATCCAGTTTCCTTTGATGTTTTTTCCACTGTCCTTTGATGTCCATCCAATTTCCTGTCATGTTTTTTTCCAGTGTCCTTTGATGTCCCATCCAGTGTCCTTTCATCTTTTGTCCACTTTCCTTTAATGTTTCGTCAGTTTTCCTTTTATGTTTTATCCAATGTGCTTTCATGTCTATCCAGCTTCCTTTGATGTTTTATACAATGTCCTTTGATTTTTCTTCAATTTTCTTTTGATGTTTTTTCCACTGTCCTTTGATGTCCAACCAGTTTCCTGTCATGTTTTTCCCAGTGTCCTTTGATGTCTAATCAGTTTCCTTTGATGTTTCTTCAAAATGCCTTTGATGTTTTTTCCACTGTCCTTTGATGTCTTATCCAGTTTCTTTGATGTCTCATCCAGTTTCCTTTGATGTTTTTTTCACTGTCCTTTGATGTCTAATCAGTTTCCTTTGATGTTTGTGTGTGTGTGTGTGTGGAGGGGGGTGGCAGAGCAGGGAGAGAGTCAGAGTCCAGGTGGTGTGTGTGTGTGTGTTGGGGGGGGCAGAGCAGGGAGAGAGTTCAGCGTCCTGACAGCCTGGTGGACGAAGCTGTCCCGCAGTCTGCCGGTCCTGGCCCGCAGGCTCTGCAGTCTCCTCCCCGATGGCAGCAGGCTGAAGAGGCTGTGTGACGGGTGAGTGGGGTCTCTCGCAATGCAAAGGGTTTTGCGGGTGAGGCGAGAGGTGTAGAGGTCTTGGAGGGAGGGGAGAGAAGCGCCGACGATCTTCTCAGCTGCTCTCACGATGCGCTGGAGGTTCTTCCTGCAGGACATGGAGCAGGTGCCGTACCACACGGTGATGCTGCTGGTCAGGACGCTCTCGATGGTGCCTCTGTAGAAGATGTGCATGATGGGAGCCGGGGCTCTAGCTTTCCTCAGTTTGCGGAGGAAGTAGAGGCGCTGGTTCGCTTTCTTGGCCAGTGATGTGGTGTTGGTGGTCCAGGAGAGGTCCTCAGTGACGTGCACACCCAGGAATTTGGTGCTGCTCACCCTCTCCACCATAGCACCATTGATGGTCAAAGGGGCATGCTGGGGGCATCTTCTCCTGAAGTCCACAACAATCTCCTTCGTCTTCTCCACGTTCAGAGAGAGATTGTTGTGTTCACACCACAAGGCCAGGCGGCTCACCTCGCTCCTGTAATCTGTCTCGTCCTTGTTGCTAATGAGACCTACCACAGTTGTGTCATCGGCGAACTTGACGAGGAGGTTGGAGCTGTGCGACGGTGTGCAGTCGTGGGTCAGCAGAGTGAAGAGGAGGGGGCTCAGCACACATCCTTGGAGGGCTCCCATGTTCAGTGTGGTGGTGTTGAATGTGTTTCTGCCGACCTGAACTGCCTGAGGTCTCCCCGTCAGGAAGTCCAGCAGCCAGTTGCACAGTGAGGTGTTTAATCCCAGCTGGTCCACTTTTGTCCACTGTCCTTCCCTTTGATGTTTGTTTCAGTGTCCTTTGATGTCCCATCCAGTGTCCTTTGATTTCTTATCCAGTATCCTTTGATGTTTCCTTTGATGTTGATCCTTTGATGTTTCTTCAACATGCCTTTGATGTTATTTCCACTGTCCTTTGATCTCCATCCAGATTCCTTTGAAGTATTTCACAGTGTCCTTTGATGTTTTATCCACAGTAATTTCATGTCTATCCAGTTTCCATTGATGTTTCGTTTGATGTTGATCCTTTGATGTTTCTTCAATATGCCTTTGATGTTATTTCCACTGTCCTTTGATCTCCATCCAGATTCCTTTGAAGTATTTCACAGTGTCCTTTGATGTTTTATCCACAGTAATTTCATGTCTATCCAGTTTCCATTGATGTTTCGTTTGATGTTGATCCTTTGATGTTTCTTCAATATGCCTTTGATGTTATTTCCACTGTCCTTTGATCTCCATCCAGATTCCTTTGAAGTTTTTCAGTGTCCTTTGATGTCCCATCCAGCGTCCTTTGATGTTTTATCCAGTGTCCTTTGATGTTTCTACTCATTTTCCTTTGATGTTTTATCCACTGTGCTTTCATATCTATCAAGTTTCCTTTGATAATTTTGACAGTGTCCTTTGATGTCCCATCCAGTGTCCTTTGATGTCCAACCAGTTTCCTTTGATGTTTCTTCAAAATGCATTTGATGTTTTTTACACTGTCATTTGATGTCCATCCAGTTTTCTGTCATGTTATTTCCAGTGTCCTTACATGTCCCATCCAGGGTACTTTGATTTCCCATCCAGTGTCCTTTGATGTTTTATCCCGTTTCCTTTGATGTTTCTTCAGTTTTCCATTGATGTTCTTTCCACTGTCCTTTGATGTCCATCCGATTTCCTGTCATGTTTTTTCCAGTGTCCTTTGATGTCCCATCCAATTTCCTTTGATGTTTCATCCATTGTCCTTTGATGTTTCTTCAACATGACTTTGATGTTTGTTCCGCTGTTCTTTGATGTCCATCCAAATTTTCCTTTGATGTTTTATCCAGTGTCCTTTGAAGTCCCATACATTGTCCTTTGATGTCCCATCCAGTGTACTTTGATGTCCTTTGATGTCCATCCAGTTTTTTTGTTTTTTTCAACATGCCTTTGATGTTTTTTCCACTGTCCTTTGATGTCTATCCATTTTCCATTGATGTTTTTTCCAGTGTCCGTTGGTCTCCCATCCAGTGTCCTTTGATATTTTGGACAGTTTCCTTTGATGTGATATACATTGTCCTTTGATGTCCCATCCAGCGTCCTTTGATGTTTTATCCAGTGTCCTTTGATGTTTCTACTCATTTTCCTTTGATGTTTTATCCACTGTGCTTTCATATCTATCAAGTTTCCTTTGATAATTTTGACAGTGTCCTTTGATGTCCCATCCAGTGTCCTTTGATGTCCAACCAGTTTCCTTTGATGTTTCTTCAAAATGCATTTGATGTTTTTTACACTGTCATTTGATGTCCATCCAGTTTTCTGTCATGTTATTTCCAGTGTCCTTACATGTCCCATCCATTGTACTTTGATTTCCCATCCAGTGTCCTTTGATGTTTCTTCAGTTTTCTATTGATGTTCTTTCCACTGTCCTTTGATGTCGAACCAGATTCCATTGATATTTCTTCAACATGCATTTGATGTTTTTTCCACTGTCCTTTGATGTCCATCCAATTTCCTGTCATGTTTTTTCCAGTGTCCTTTGATATCCCATCCAGTGTCCTTTGATGTCCAACCATTTTGCTTTGATGTTTCTTCAAAATGCATTTGATGTTTTTTCCACTGTCATTTGATGTCCATCCAGTTTTCTGTCATGTTATTTCCAGTGTCCTTACATGTCCTATCCAGTGTACTTTGATGTTTTATCCATTGTCCTTTGATATTCTGTCCACTGTCCTTTGATGTTTCTACAATTTTCCTTTGATGTTTTATCCACTGTGATTTCATGATTTCATGTCTTTCATGTCTATCCAGTTTCCTTTGATGTCTCATCCAGTTTCCTTTGATGTTTTTTTCACTGTCCTTTGATATCCAATCAGTTTCCTTTGATGTTTCTTCAAACATGCCTTTGATGTTCTTTCCACTGTCTTTTGATGTTTTATCCAATTTGCTTTGATGTCCCATACAGGACACTGGATATCACATCAAATGACAATGTTTAATCTAGAAAATGCATTTCCTGTGGAAAATGTGTTTGAATGCTGAGAGCTGAATGAATCGCTGAAGCAATGCTTAAAATGGCTGAAATTACTGTTAAAATGCAGAACAAAAAGTTAAAATGCTGAAATTGATGAATTATAGAAGAAAAAGTTGAAAGGCTGAAATTATTGTTGAAATGCAGAAGAAAAAGTTAAAATTTGAAAGGCAAAAGTAATTGTAGAAGTTTAAAATGGCTGAAATTATCAGAGAAAAGGGCAGATGCAGAAGCTGAAAATTAAAACCAACAGCTGAAGCATTCATTTGAATAGCAAAATTGTAGACAAAGTTGAACATTTTAAAAAGCATAAAGAGTTGAAGAGAATTGAATAAGCATGAATGTAAAAAGGTTAATAGTTGAAACCTTTTGATAGTTGAATGGTTTCTGTAGCAGAAAGTATGTAGGAGCAGTTACAACCCAAACAGGGGTGGAAGCAGAAAGGAAAAACAGCTAAATGCAGGATCAAAAGTTGGAAGTCAAAATGTAAAAGAGGTAGAAACAGTTGAAAGGTAAAATCAGCTGCCAAGGGTTTGACTCAAACAGTTAAAATGGAGAGAAAGAAGTATGAAGTGTGTCTTGGTGTGTTTTCTATCACCAACTGAAAGTTACTCCTAATTAAAACTGCTCTAAAACCTGTTTGAAGTGAAAACTGTTGAACTGTGTGTGAATCCATGTCTTCTATGTGCTGTGGAGACAGTCTGTAGCAGGATTTTGACAGAAGAGTTTGATAAACAGCACAGACATCAGAGATCAGCTGATCACAGTCACCTGTTTGAGTCCAACTGCACTCACAGGTTGCCATAGCAATATCAAGGTCTCAGCCTCTACTGTGTCAGATTTTGCTCTGCGCACCTCTTGAACTCCTCCTAATAATTCAAAAAACGTACATCGTATTGATAAAATATGATAACTACCAGTACCGAGAGACTTTACTGAACACAGACGTGTCATTTGTGTAGATAAAGTGAAAAATGACCACAGTATGGCAGTTTAAAAACTGGCCTGGTTTGTGCCTTTTCTCAAAAGTGGACCAGATCAGCTTGCAGTGAGGTCAGTGGATTGGTTGAGGAGTTGTCTTTGTGCTAAGAGGTTGTTGCCTGAAAAACTGAGTCCAACTGCTTCAGTACGCATACTGTGTGACAGAGTACAACAATGTATACAGTAGAGGTATACATTGTGTATGAGAAGTAAAAGGTGTGGGCAGGGAACAAGAGCTGAAGCACAAAAATATGTTACAAGCAGAAGAGGCAAGGTATATATACTTTATTGATCCCATGAGGGAAATTCTTGACTGAAAAACAACACTAACACTCAAGAGCTGCTGCTCTCACTGCACCATCTTGCTTGCCTTAATGAAAAGATGTGCCACTATGAAATCAAATTCAAAAGCAACTTGCAACTGCTAGTTTCTCAGTGAGTGAAACTTTCTTCAGAACAATACTGGTGTGATACAATGCAAAAATTAAGAAAAGCGCCATGCTGCTTACGGGACCTTTGTCTGGTAGTTTCCTGTATGCAAATTTGGATGTGCCGTCCCCGGTCTGCGATTGGCTCCAGCTGACAAAACGTGACCTTGCCTCAGCTCCACTCCCGCCTCCTGCCCGTGGCTCCAGCTTTGTCATTGGTGGCTGCCAGTTTCAAACACTGGAGCTGCTTTTACTAGGTACTGTGTACAGGTGACTGCTGTAATGTGATGAGTATTGATAACCATGTCACAATGTGCATTTGAGTCATTTCATTTTGGAAGAGGCATTCTAACACTAATACATTAGTAACTCTATTTGGTATTCAACTTGTGAGATTTGGGACTTGAAAAGTAGCGCTCAAAACTCTGAAGTAGCGACAGTGAACCGCACGTCAAACATGACAAGATGTAATATAGAAGTTATTCTTGGCCCATTGACTGAGTGTCTTAACCAACACATTTCAAGTGTCTTCAGACATTTGTATTAAGCAGATAGAATTTCAACCTTTGCAAAACTATAGTGCTTGCTTTCAGTTTGTGGAAAATATGACTTCAGGATATAAGACAGTCACTCAAGAATGATGGGAAAAAAACAGCTTTATTTAAACAAAGTTTAACATAAGTTGCTGAGCATACAAAATAAATAAGAGGGGGGGACGTGCGGGCATCTTCATAGCTCCTCTGTTTCCGCCCCAATTTCCACAACACTCTTCCCCAGTGTTGTGACATTTACGCTCACCGGCCCCTTTTTCAGCTCCTCATCAAATGGGACCCACAGAGCCTCTTCGAGCTCCAACATCGTGCCGTCGTCGAGGAGAAGCGTGAGGATGCCCGCACATCCGTCCATGACGCCCGACACCTTCACAGCCATGGCTGTGGCTTTGGTTCTCTGTGGAGAGAAACAGATATTGTTAAAGCCTGTTTTTCCTCAGACATGTTACCACTTACATCTACATCTTTTCACAATCAAAAAATAAAGACAGGCAAGACTTAGTATTTCGTTTTATGTACGTCAAAGCAGGAATATTAACATAAGCAAAAAAAAAATCTCACATCTCGTCCTGCTGACTGCATAAACATGTTTTGTTAGTTTAATGATGACTATGAAAATTTAAGTTATTTCCTGTCAATTTGAAAACACTGAGTGGAGTAAGTAGTCTAATTGAAAATGACTAATGATTGTCTAAGAAACTGACATACCTCAAAGGCTGTGTAGGTGGTGGAGTGCAGCTGCAGTCCATAGTCAGATGACTTCACCTTCAGGTGCGTGAACCTGACGTTGTCTCCGAGCTGGGGGGCTGAATCCGCTGCAGCCTCCCTCCACAGTGTGAGGCCTTGTCTCGTTTGGTCCTTCAGAAGATAACAGAGTATCAGATTATGTATTCTACTTTAACCATAACAACGACAGATAAATATACTGCAAAGCTGCAGCTACAGGAATTCATTTGATATGCCAGTCAGCTAATATTATGCATTAAGGGTAAAACGTCTCAGATTTTTTTATTTTTATTTTTATTGTATAACGACAAAGTGGGCTTGCTCCCTCCCCTTTTGTAATTTGATTCGAGCGCTTACCTGCTGCAGGGTCAACCTTCGCACAGGAATCCACTCTCTTCCGACCTGGACTCGGGTGATAACGGAGTGCTGGAAAAAAAAAAGGTGGATTTGCATAAATTGCACATTTTATAACGAGTTCTAATCAATTCACTCGAAATATAGTTAACTATTAAACTTACCTCTACAACTTCTCCCTCTACAGTGATGAGCCCCTGAGCTTCTTTACATGAGCTCAGGGGCGTCAGCGCCGACGGAGCCTCTGCCTCCTTCCTCAGCTTCTCCGAGATGGCCACAGGGGAGCTTCTAAAAATCTGTGTCTTTTTGTTAATACTTATATTGTAAGGCGGAGCGTCTCTCTGTAGCTCATAGTCTTTTAAGATATAAGAGTTTCCCTCTTGGATTTTGTGGCTTAGTTCCTCAAAAATTGTTACTTTCTTAACTGATTGACCATCGCTTAATGCAGCTATCAGGTTGGTCTTGGTGGAGGCTGCTTTGACCGAGTTTTCTTGAAAGAGCCACCCTAGAGCTCTTTTGTGCAGTCTGGTCTTTACTGCACATACGTGCAGCGGCGGGGGTTTGCAGTATGGAGTTGTAGGGATGCTCCACAGTGTATTTCTCAATGCCATTCTGAAATGATAGTTATTCATGTCACTGGATGACATTTATTTAGAATAAAGCCACTCAGATTACCTTTACACGTATTTATTCATATTAAATGGTAAATATTTTAACTTTGACCTACTGACATCACACACACATGCTAAGCCAGAAATGTTTGAAAGAAAAAGTGCCCGAGTTAATTCATCTTTTTAAGGCTCAAGCGTGAGCAGAAGCCACAACAAAGTGTTATTGCAATATAGTTTAATGTATTCAAACGTACAGAGAACATAACCACTTACTTGCTTCAGTCCAGGTCTGTTGACAATGAAACAATGGAAGGCAGCGATTGCCCTTTTATTCACATTAATGGCAAGTGAAGTGTTATGTGCTCTAGTATGGGACCCCAATGCAGAGAACACACACAGGTAGTTCCAACAGAAGGCTCTTTAATAAGGCACCGATGAAAACACAGGAACAATAGGCAGACAGCATGGCAGGCGACTGGCTGACTAAAGAAAGTTCTGAAGACATGAGGAACAGAAAAAGCTGCCACTGGAGAACACAGGTAGCCACAGAGAACAGGAGAACCCAAAGGGCAAAGGGCTGGGGTGAAGGCCGGGCTTAAGAAGGCGAAGGGAGAACGAGCAGAGTGGAAACAGGTGTGTGTAATCAGCCAGCAGGAGGAGACAGCCACACCCCTAGCAACACACCAGCTCTGCAACCAAACAGAAAAAAGGGAAGGGGGAACAGAGAGAAAAAGCAAGAAAAAACACAACACAAAGACAAACTAACCCAAACCATAACAGTACCCCCCCCTCAACGGACGCCTCCTGGCGGCCTACCAGGCTTGTCGGGATGCCTGGTGTAAAAGTCATTAATGAGTTCAGGGTCCAGGATGAGTGAGCGAGTGATCCAGGAACGTTCCTCTGGCCCGTACCCCTCCCAGTCCACCAGGTATTGAAAGCCCCGACCCCGCTTCCGCACATCCAACAGCTGCCGGACAGTGAACGCAGGGTGGTCATCGATGATCCGGGGGGGTGGAGGGGGTTCGGCCGGAGGGCACAGAGGACTGGTGGAGACAGGCTTGAGCAGGGAGACATGAAAAGACAATTGAGGGAGGGGGGCAACTGGAGTCTCACCACACTGGGGTTGATGATGCGGTTGATAGGATATGGGCCGATGTATCTGGGGGAGAGTTTGCGGGAGTCAGACCTGAGAGGAAGATCATGGGTGGAAAGCCAGACCTTCTGGCCGGGTTGATACAGGGGAGCAGGAGTGCGGTGACGATCAGCCAACCTCTGGTTCCGAGCCGCAGTATGGGCTAGAGCTGCTTGGGCTTCACGCCAGACTTGGCGGGCGCGCTGGAGGTGCGCCTGCACTGAGGGAACTGCCACTTCGGTCTCCTGAGCAGGGAAGAGAGGAGGCTGAAAGCCATTAGCAGCCATAAAAGGAGACATACCTGTGGCTGAGCTGACCAGGGAGTTGTGAGCGTATTCGATCCAGGGAAGGTGGGAAGACCAGGAGACTGGGTGGTTAGAGGCAACACAGCGAAGGGCTGCCTCCAGATCCTGGTTGGCCCGCTCAGTCTGGCCATTCGTCTGGGGATGGTAACCAGAGGAGAGACTGGCTGTAGCCCCCACAGCTCAGCAAAAAGCCTGCCAAACTCTGGAGGAAAACTGAGGTCATCTGTCGGAGACGATGTCCTGGGGGATTCCATGAAGCCTGAACACATGCTGAATGAGTAGATTAGCAGTCTCTAGGGCAGAGGGAAGTTTAGAGAGCGGGATAAAATGGACAGACTTGGAGAATCGGTCAATAACAGTTAGAATGGTGTTGTTACCATCAGATGGTGGCAGTCCAGTGACGAAGTCCACGGCAATGTGAGACCAGGGACGATGGGGTATAGGAAGAGGGCGTAGGAGACCAGCAGGAGCACGATGAGAAGACTTGTTCCGGGCACAGACTGAGCAGGCAGAGACGAACTCCTTGGTGTCAGCGGACATGGAGGGCCACCAGAAACGCTGACGAAGCAAAGCCAGGGTCCGATGAAACCCAGGATGGCATGCCACCTTGGAGGAGTGCCCCCACTGGAGCACAGGGGAACGGACAGGCTCTGGGACAAACAGGCGGTTGGGAGGACCACCCTCCAGGGTAGGATGATCAGACAGGGCCTCCTGGACCAGCTGCTCAATCTCCCACCTGGCAGCTCCCACCACACAGGAGGAAGGCAGAATGGTGTCCACCGCAGGACCTTCAACGGGGGAAGAGAACTGGCGAGAGAGGGCATCAGGCTTGGCGTTCCTGGAGCCTGGCCGGTAGGTGAGGGTGAAGTTAAATCGGCCCAGGAACAAAGCCCACCGAGCCTGACAGGAGTTGAGTCTGCGGGCAGAACGGAGGTAAGACAGGTTCTTGTGGTCAGTCCAAACAATAAAAGGGTGAGTAGAACCCTCCAGCCAGTGCCTCCACTCCTGGAGGGCCAGCACCACTGCCAGCAACTCGCGATTCCCCACATCATAGTTCCTCTCCGCAGTTGTGAGACGGCGGGAGAAGAACGCACAGGGGTGGAGTTTCTGGTCAGAGGTGGACCGTTGGGACAGGACCGCTCCCACACCAGAGTCCGAGGCATCAACCTCTACAACAAACTGGACAGAGGGATCAGGGTGACACAACACGGGAGCAGAGGAAAATAAACTCTTTAACTTAGCAAAAGCGGCCTCAGCCACAGGGGACCAAACAAAAGGTGATTTGACAGAGGTTAACTTAGTAAGAGGTGCAGCCACTCTACTGTAATCGCGAATGAATCTGCGGTAGAAATTAGCGAACCCAAGATACCGCTGTAGCTGCTTCCTGTCGGTGGGAGTGGGCCATTCAACCACTGCCTTAATCTTGGCAGGGTCAGACCTGACCTGCCCCTTTTCCACCACAAAGCCCAGAAAACTGACTGAGGGGACATGAAACTCACACTTCTCAGCTTTAACAAAAAGACGGTTCTCCAAAAGTCTTCGCAACACTAGCCGGACGTGTTGTACATGTTCATCAGGGGTGCGGGAGAAAATCAAAATGTCATCAAGGTAGACAAAAACAAACCGGTTGAGCATATCACGGAGGACATCGTTAATGAAACATTGGAAGACAGCAGGTGCGTTGGTTAACCCAAAAGGCATGACAAGGTACTCAAAATGACCGAGAGGAGTGTTGAATCCGGTCTTCCATTCATCCCCCTCCTTTATCCGCACCAAGTGGTATGCATTACGTAGATCCAACTTGGTGAAGATGGTGGCCTGGTGGAGGGAAGCGAAGGCAGAATCGATCAGGGGAAGAGGGTACTTATTCTTTACAGTGATCTCATTAAGTCCCCTGTAGTCTACACAGGGCCGAAGAGTCTTGTCCTTCTTTTCTACAAAAAAAAAAATGCTCCCAAGGGCGAAGAGGAAGGACGGATGAGACCTGCTGCCAGAGAGTCAGAGATGTAGGTCTCCATAGCCTCCCTTTCAGGCTTGGAGAGGTTATAGAGCTTGCTGGATGGATAGGGGGCTCCAGGGAGCAGATCAATACTGCAGTCATAAGGTCTATGAGGAGGCAGAGATTGAGCCCGGTCCCTGCTGAACACCTCCTGGAGGTCATGATACTGCTGGGGAACTGAGGAAAGATCTATGGGTTTAGGGGTTCCAGGAGCTGAGATGGTGGTGGGAATGGCCGAGTGGAGACAGTGGGAGTGACAAAATAAACTCCAATTAGCAATGGATAGAGTGGACCAGTCTATGTGTGGGTTGTGGAGCTTGAGCCAGGGAAGGCCTAAAACCAAAGAAGAAGATGGTGAGGGGATTATGAAAAAAGAAATATCTTCTCGATGATTGCCAGAGAGGAGCAGGGACACAGGAATAGTTCGGAGAGTGACATGGGCCAGAAAGCGACCATCGAGGGCAAAAACGTCCTTAGGTTCAGGAAGGGGTTCCGAGGGGATGTCAAAACGGGAAACAATACCAGAGTCTATGAAATTGTCGTCCGAACCAGAGTCCACTAGGACAGGGAGAGGAATGCCCTCTTTAGACCAGGAAACAGTCCCTTTCAGAGAAAAACGTTTGGAGGATGGGGGAACAGCAGAAGTTCAGCTCACCAACGCTCCCCTAGTGGTTGATGAGCCAAATCTTTTGGTCGTAAGGGACAGAGAGCAAGGACATGACCCTCACCACCACAGTAGAGGCACAGTCTCTGGAGAAAGCGGCGTTGACGTTCAGTGGGGGTGAGTCTCATCCTCCCCAACTGCATTGGCTCCTCTCTGCAGGGGGAGGATGAGGCAGCTGGGGGAGATGTACAGGCAGAAGGTGGCTCCGGAGGAGGGCAAGGTACCATGGGACCCGAGGGTCGAGGGGACTTTGATCGAAGGGAAGGGGCCCTAATTCTGACTGCCCTTTCCCTGCGTCTCTCGCTAAGGCGATTGTCCAAACGGATAGCCAAGGAGATTAGCTCCTCCAGAGAAGAGGTCTCATCCCGAGAAGCAAGTTCATCTTTGAGTTCCTCACTGAGCCCTCGCAGAAATAACCCTTGTAAAGCCCCTTCATCCCACCCACACTCGGCAGCGAGAATGCGGAAATCTACTGAATAAGCAGGTACAGTGAGGGATCCCTGACGTAGGGAGAGTAGCCGGTTACCAGCTTCCTTGCCCCGGAGTGGGTGGTCGAAAACTCTACCGAACTCACAGCAAAAAGAATGGTAGGTTTGCCAAGCAGGTGAGTTAGCATTAGCTGTGTTAGCTACGGCCCATGCTGACGCCTTCCCTGAAAGTAAGCTGCTAACAAAAGCAATCTTGGACCTGTCGGTAGAGTAGGATAAGGGTTGCTGGTCAAAAACTAATGAACACTGGTGGAGAAACTGACTACAAGACCCTACTTCTCCTGAATACCTGACCGGAGTGGGGATAAAGGGCTCACGAGGAAGGCTGGGCAGGGTAGGAGAAGTAGTAGGGGCTGGAGGATGGACCGGTGGAGCCGGAGAGGGAACAGGAGCCGCCAGAGAGGTAAGCTGCGTGGAGACCTGGTCCAGACGGGCGTCGAGTTGGGTCATGCTGGAGGCCAGGTGGAGCAGCTTGTCCGTAATATCCCTCAGAGCATCCTCATGTTGGCCCACCCGTGCTCCTTGAGAGGTGAGAGCGAGTTTCACCCTCTCAATCTCTGCGGGGTCCATGCTTGGCCAGAGTATTCTGTTATGTGCTCTAGTATGGGACCCCAATGCAGAGAACACACACAGGTAGTTCCAACAGAAGGCTCTTTAATAAGGCACAGATGAAAACACAGGAACAATAGGCAGACAGCGTGGCAGGCGACTGGCTGACTAAAGAAAGTTCTGAGGACACGAGGAACAGAAAAAGCTGCCACTGGAGAACACAGGTAGCCACAGAGAACAGGAGAATCCAAACACAGGTTGCGCTGAGAGCTTGCACACCGGATACAGCAAGGAATACTCTGGCAAAGGGCTGGGGTGAAGGCCGGGCTTAAGAAGGCGAAGGGAGAATGAGCGGAGTGGAAACAGGTGTGTGTAATCAGCCAGCAGGAGGAGACAGCCACACCCCTAGCAACACACCAGCTCTGCAACCAAACAGAAAAAAGGGAAGGGGGAACAGAGAGAAAAAGCAAGAAAAAACACAACACAAAGACAAACTAACTTCTCAACGTAACACACACTTTCTGATACCTACCAGCTGATACCCCACATTTCCATCCACCCAATGTGGATGGACTATAGCTAGAGACTGCAGCTTTGATAACTTTTCTTTTCCCCTGGACAAAGACACAGTTCTCCTGTGTCCTCTGTGAACACACATTATCAGCCTTCACCACATCTCCTCCAGCATCGTGAGGATCAGCTCAAATCAACCACGTCATCCTGCTGCCACTGACCACACACACCACAACACCATCTTAACTGTCAGTCTGAGGTGGACCCATCAGTACTGGACCACACAGAAACATGTTCTACTTCCTGCCAGTCCCAGTCATTCTTCAAAGCAGACGATGAGAGAACTCCTGCAAACCTTTGCCTCACCTTCTCTGTGACTCTCAGACACTGGATCAGCTGACTACAGCCAAGACATCATCCTGCCACAGACCAGTCATCACAGCACCATCCTGACTGTTGATCAACAGCAGAGTCATCAGTGCTGGACCACACAGAGACCCTGTTCCTCCTCAGTGCTCAGGCTTCCTCACAACAGAGCAGAAGGTATGGTTGGTTTTTGTCATATAACAGTACTTCATTCATCTGTTCATATTACAGTAATATTGTTGATCTTGACTTTTATGTTACAGTTAGGAGTTTAATAAAGTTATGTACATGAACTTCTTCCTTCAGGTCTTCCTTCACTGTGATTCTCCACTTCACAGTAGAGACCACTGCACAGCTCCACAAGCTAGTGAACTATGTGAGATGGCACTGTGTGCTTCCTCTCTGCAACATCAAGCTCGTCCTCCAACACGTGTTAAAGGTAGCAGTTTTATTCTCCTACTCCTGCCATACCAAATCTCCTGATGATCAGAACAACAGAAACACTGTTGGTGCATGCAGTTTGCATTTACAACTAAAGAAATGTCAGAAAGAAAGTTTCCCACTGTTTTTCTCTTTAAGGTCTCTGCACCTCTGTGTCCTCCATGTTCACTGACACTGACCAGATGACTGAAAGCAGAAGCTCTACAGCCACTGGAAAGGTCAAAGGTCAGTCCATCTTCATGCTGACACTGTGCTCTGTTGACAGTTTTGGTTTGTGCCAACAACTGACTGAAGAGCATCATGACAGAACTATGAACCCTGGACAGAATGACTGTGTCTCTGAAAACAGCTCTGCAGTTTAAAGGATCTTTTGGACTGTGACCTCTACCCAACTGAGATATGTTTATTCTGTATCTCATAAGAATTTATTCCTTTTTCATTTCATTTCCTTTCCTCCCACCCCCCCAACCGCCCACCTGTCTCTTCATCAATAGATAAAGAGAACAGATAGAGAGGGAAAACAGGTCAATTAGTTCAGGTGCCACAGGCACGTCAACTAATTAACCTGGAGGAGAGGGTTAGGGTTAGGGTTAGCACATTAGATCAAGTCTAACCACTGTGTGAGAAGCCTTTGGTGGTAAGGCTGAACAATTCTGTGTAGAAACCACTGAGATCAGTGCTGTCCAACAAAAGACACCATGTACTCCATGTTCTAATGTCAAAAGCTCTGGGTTCACAAATGTGTCACCTTTCATCTGTTTATGAGCATAAAATATGTTACATTTGTTGTTGCCCTATCCTGTCACGCTGCATTCATTTGATATTTACTCATGAATCCTCACTGCAGTTTTTAACCCACACAGTATGATTTGGGCTTTGTGCCTACTATAACACCTTCATAGAATGAGTGACAGAGAGATGCCTACACAGATGATGACTGATGGTAACATACGTTGTTCAGCCCTGCCTTACAAAAGTCAAGTTCAAACACTACGGATGACTACTGGACTCCATATTCTGTTGCAGCCATTTTTGTGGCATATCTTATTATTTAGAGATTTCAAGTTACTTAATAAAAAGGGTCATGCGTGAGATATGATATAATTTGTAAGAATGTTTGTATATTCTAGTGATAAACTGTCATTTATTACTGTTTCTGCTACAACTGCTCCTTCAAATTTAGATTAATAACTGTTATTTGCTACATAATTGCTGCTTTAAAAATCAGGATGTTTTTGGATTATTAAAAATATTCATCAAAAAGTCACCTCTCCTCTTCACACATACATAGTAAAGCACTGAGAACAGCGGTTAAAAATACAATCAACCTGTGAAACTCTTCTCTCACTTCTGTATTGAGACCTACTTTCCAAGCTCGGCCGCTGGTACCAACTGCTGGGTATGATGGCTACTGACAGCCCTTCTCTATTTATATTAACTTTAACCAGTTTTCCAGTTTAGATGCATGAAACTTAAGTTCAAGCTACATTTAGCTACATCCTCACTTATGGCCTGTACAAGAAGTTCTGGTCAGCTATCATTGTCTGTGCTAGAGAAGCACCACTGGTGGTCTGGACGGCTCTCTCTCTAGTTTATGCTAATTAGTTAAGAAATTATTATAGTGCAGCCAGAGAAAAGCAACTGCAGAAATGTTCAGGTAACCTGAGAATAAGTGAGTGAGTGTGTATTGTCAGTTCTTTACACACGTGTGTTAATCACCACTGAAAACTGAGGCCGCACCGTGCCAGCTACGCAGCCCTTGTCTGGTAGTTTTCTGTATGCAAATTGCGATGAGCCGTCCCCAGTGCGCGATTGCACTTAGCAGCATCTTAGTAATACTAAATACTGGTGTGATATGATTTGAATATTGAATAGTGATAAATATTGATGAGTGAATAAATAAATGTGTTAAAATGTACATATGGGTATTAATTCATTTTTTGAAGTTAAACAACATTAACACAATGTATTAACATCCAACTGGGTTTTTATCATGACAGATTGTAAGGCTATTCTGGTAGTTATGATTGTATGTTAAGTCATTTGAGTGTGTAGTAAACTAAACAGTCAACAGCACAACATGATGAATTTAAATCATGTTAGAAAAAGCCTAGAAATATGACAACACATTATAATTTCATCATCACATTCAGATGTTCAGTATTTTCTTCATCTCATCACCACCACCAGTGTCTAGACCCTGGGGGGTTTCCTATACCAAACACAGCCTCATCCCCTTTCAAATATGATGACATAATAATGGGGTCTAATCCCAATGATGCTCACACGTCACACCTCATTTTTCTCTTCTTTGTGCACATGGCAATATAATTTTGTTGACTCAGAATGAAATACATTTGATAGTAATCTTTTACAGATAAAAATGACTTCAGCAAACTATGCTGCTTGTTTGGACAGTCAGTCATAAACATGAGATCATTTTGTGAGACAAGAAAAATATTTGAACAATGAAAGAGAAAATACATTTTTTATTTAGAATCACAAATTGAACCAACTAATAACTAAATAAGGAACTAAATCATTTTTTACAAACACTATATACTAATGACAACAAACAAACAAACAACAACCAACAATGAAAAGAAGAAGCATCCTTCATTTGTCCTCAACAGCACAAATTTTTGTGACCTTTCTCCCCTCTCTAGTAAGACTAACACAGATTTTTCCAGTCCTGAGTATGGCATCGAATGGCTCCCACAGGCCATGTTCCACCCTCACCACGTTTCCCTCCTCCGTCAAGAGGGTGGACATGCCTGGCTGCTCCTCTGTCACACCAACAACAGTGACTGAGTCAGCACTGGCTTTGACCTCCTGTTGAGAGGAAAAGAACATGAGCTATCATCTTATCAGATACATTGGTCACCTGTTACCACAACCAAAATCTCTCCCTAACATTAAGGAAGACTGTTGTCTTTCCACCATTGTCATTATTTCATTTCATTTAAGACACAACAATTAGAAAAAAAAGTTGTTTCCTGTCAATTTAAAAACATTTAGTTTAGTAGCTTTAAGGTTAAGTGCATATGGGAAATAAAAAGTCACTGATTTCTTTCATAAGCCTGTAGGTTATCTCTGGTGCACTGACGTGATTTGTGAAATGAATTAAGCCTTTTCATTGTGTTATACTGTACCTCAAGCTTTGTATATGTGGTTGAATGGACCTGAATCCCATAACCTGAGACCTTGAGTTTGAGATGGGTCAGTCTCAGGTGCTCCCCAAGTTGTGGGGTCAGCTCCACGGCCTGCTCCCTCCAGAGGCAAATGTTTACTTTTCATCTTTAGTATCCTATTTGTTTGCTTATTTCCCTTTGAGAGTGGCCTTGCTGATGCAAAATTATGAATTGATGGCGTCATTGCCAGTTTCTTAGAACAGAAGAGAGAAATTAGAGAATTAACTGACCTCCACAACTTCTCCTTCAACAGTGAGAAGCTCCTGTTGGTTACTGCAGGCCCTCAGGGGGGTCAGCAGCGATGCTGGTGCTAACAGAGCCTCTGCCTCCCTCTAGAGTTTCTCAGACACACTGATATTTGTAGAGTGGAAAAACAGAGTGTCCTTTGTTATATTTATTATGTAAGGAGGAGAGGTGCCTCTAAGTGTATATCCCCTGATTATATAGGAGTTTCCCTCAGAAACCTTGGGGGCCAACTCCTCAAACACTGTGAACTTGGCTGTGGAGGCCCCATCTGTGACGGCCACCACAGCATTTTTTTTGGTCACTGCAGCTTTTGCAGTGTTTTCATGGAAGGTCCAAGACAGGACCTTCGCCTGCTCCACCTTTACCACCACAAAAAGGTGGATGGGTGGTGGTTTAGAATATATATGTGTCTCTGGCACCGTCCACAAACGTTTTGTAGTGTCTGACGTTCCATATATGGTTTTTACTCTCTTGGAATGCCTGAAGCTCCATGTATGTCTTTCTATTCTTTGGGTTCATGTTTAGGTTAGTAGCCATGAACATATACATATAAGGGACAGGGAGAGGGCCTTTCCTCCCTTCTCTCTGTTTCTTGGAAAAGTGAGGTCATTGAGTGAGAGCCCAATGTCTCGCTATAAATCGTAAAGACGACTAACATATATATATATACTGATGTTGAGAGCTGTTGGGAGAGAGATCCATATTGGCTCGGATCCTCTCACAGGCTACTGCAGAGCTTGTTTTGATGCTGGACGTCTTTGCAATAAACTTTTATATGCAAGCAAGACAGTGTCAATGGAGATCTTCTCTTCATCATCTTCACATCATCACCATTAAATATACCACAGTTTCTTTAAGGCCATTCTGAAATGATAAATACACAGAAAAAGGTCATACAGGTGAGTGGGTGATTTTTATTTAGGCTTCTGATTGACTGGTTGATACAGCCTATCATTTATTTATTTGCTAATGGAATATTTATCTATTTAAACAGTTATTCAATGTGTAAGCATATTGGTTAATATTAGATACAGTTTTTTTCTACTACAGTGTTTTTTAATCCTAGCAGAATGATGACAGCTTCAGTTGGCTCTTCAGACAATGAATGAAAGGTAATGAAAGACTATTATAAAACATGATTAAAGGTACCTGGGATGCCTATAATAATAGAATATGACAGTGTGAGACATCCCAGGTGCTGGGTTATTTGAGCACAGAAATTTAGTTTAGTAGCAAATTTTGTTCACAATAAATGGAAGTCAGTGCAATGTCCTGACAAGTATACCTGTGCAAACCTGTGTGTGTGTTCTTGTTGTTGTATTACTTGGGGATAGAAATCTGTTCAAACAGTCACACTGTGGGGATTTGGTGAACCTTTGGACACACAAAGCAAGTCTACATAACTCCTATAACTGAATTTCAACAGGGGTGGAAAGTAACAAAGTACTGTCCTTAAGTACAATGGTGAGGTACTACTTTATGCTGCTTTCTACTCCACTACATTTCATTAGTAACACTTGTGATGATGTACCTTAAAGATGCTATTTTTTGTCCTGCTAGAAGAGGACAACATGACTGACAGAAAAACTGGCTCAGGGTAGGCCATTCTGATTAGCCAATCACAGTTGGCTCACTAACTTTTGCCCAGCAACCACTTGCCATGGTGCCATTCGGGGGGGTGGGGGGGTGGGGGGTGTTTTCTGGCAGGGTGTGTATTGCGCTGGCTAGAGTGGGTGATGTCAGCAGTGAGGTCATCCACTCTAGCTTTCAGGCCTTCAACTTTTTCTGAAATTTTTGTGCTTCATCTCTTCTCCTGCCCACACCTTTCACTTCTCACACACAATTTATTCCTCAAATTGTAGATAATTTCGTGCTCTGTCACACAGTGTGACTCCCTAAGCCATAGGATTTATGGTTTTTGAGGTAGCAGCCTCTGATCACCAAGAGGAGCCCTCAACTGCTCCATTCATCTCCATATTGGGTCTCCTCAGACATTATCCAAACCAGGTCAGTTTTTAAACTGCCACACTGTGGTCATTTTTCACTTTATCTACACAAATAACACATCTGTGTTCAGTAAAGTCTCCCGGCGCTGGTAGTCACCAGATTTTATCGATAGGAGTTATGGTTTTTGAATTATTAGGAGGAGTTCAAGAGGTGTGCAGAGCAAAATCTGACTCTGTAGAGGCTGAGACCTTGACATTGCTATGGCAACCTGTGAGTGCAGTTGGACACAAACAGGTGATTGTGATCAGCTGATCTCTGATGTCTGTGCTGTTTATCAAACTCTTGACTTACTTTTCTGTCAAAATCCTGCTACAAACTGTCTCCACACCACATAGGTTGTCAAGAAAGGTTGAGATCTACCCACTCCCGATGCCAAAAGAAAGGATCTAATGCTAGATTCTCCCCATGGTAGTAAGATGCGCAGTTTTGATTAATCTTTTAAAAACATTAATCAATATAATGTGAAGCATTGTAATCAATGTATTGTGTGTGTATGAATGAAATGAATGGAAAATCATACGAAACTGTGATTAAGCAATGGCAGGATTGTGACATGACTGGAAAGTACCAGTGCCTGTTTGGTCTTAGCAAAAAGAGAAGTTGGTAAAGCGTTGTAAGAATGGTATGAGAGTATGAAAATTATGATTTGTGATTTAAACAGTGATTATAATTCAAAGAGTAAAAGATGAAGAATGACTGTACTAATGGTATTATTGAATGTAATGATTAATTGTGTTAATGGTAGCTAACAATAAGAATAATTGAAAGAAGCGGTATGTAGAATGGGTGCGGTCACTATTGGTAAAGATTTGAAGCCAGAAAGGATTGCAACATAACGGACAGCACCGGACCTGAGAGATTGCGACAGGGTTGCCGGAGCTGGCATTGTCGAAAATAGTTTGGTAAAGGAAGTCAGAGAGGGAGGGTTGGAGAGCTGGCCAAAACTAGATAAAAGGTGATGTACCAGACAACTTATTCGGACTCTTCATTGACCATCGGTGGATCATCACCTAAAGAAGACCCCTCCTCAGCCATCATCAAGAGAGCTGGAATCTGCAAACTTTTCTTCACTTAGAACAAAGGAATCTCGGAGACTATTTGCTACTAAGAAGATTCAAGGCAAGAAGAGTTTCAAAAAGGATTATTATCATTTTCAGCCACTGCAGTAAAGGATTTGTTCTCCGAAGATTTCTTAGTTCGCCAGGCCTAAAGAGAGGAACTGTGAATTGGGCAGGGTCCTCTGGAACGGAGTCAGGAGACTCACCCCTCACGGGTCTGGCCTGAAAAGAGGATCGGTCAGCTAAGGCCAAGCTGCAAACCCCTCCATCTCTCTTTCCAAATTATTCACCCATCCTAGTGACCAGTTACTCATTCCAGAACTATTCTAATTTTTATTGTGAGATTGATTATAATATTTTACTTTTTATATATGATTATGCTGTATGCTTTGCCCTTGCTAAAATTATATTCAATAAAATTCATAACCTGTATCTAAGGATGATTTGTGGACAGTTTCTCTGTTTCTCAGTAAAGGTAGAATACTAGGTCAGTGTGTGTAAAACATCATAAGGTTCTTAAAGGTTATTTCAGCCTCTCAAATTAACACAAAGTCACAAAATAATTTCCTAGCACCATACCAAGTGCAAAGATCTTTAAGAGGAGAGCTGTCGTTAACAGGTGTGACTGGTGATCATATCCAACCCGTAGGGCTACTCAGTTGGGTGTGACACAAGTGGTAGCAGGGTAGGCATCTGGAAGTAGGCAGTTAGCTAGGCGAATCTCCTCGCCACCAGCTTATTATAATAAGCCGCAGAAACTGTAAATTGGGTGAAAACACTACAGCTGTGAGCTCGGACCCTTTAAATGGAGAGCTGGTCCAGACGTCCTGTCCTAAACAGTTTACTAGTATTGTATTTTAGTTGTGTGATTTGTGATAAAGAATATTAAATGCTAGAAAAATGAGAAAATGGATTCTGTAACATTTATCGAATTGCTATAATTGCTATAAATATCAATTTCAATAAAGAATGACTGATGCTTTTTATAATAATTGTTTTATAAATAATTGTTTATATGCAGTGTCTTCAACAAATAAAACTACCTTCATTTAACCTTTGTAATACACTCAAATCACTTCTTTGTGGTCATGTAATTAATGTAAATAAATTGTGAGTATCTGGATAAAATGCTCAAATCACTTACTTATGTAAACCTCCATAACACTGTGTTGTTGTACACAACTGGCTGTAAAATGACCTCAGGTAAATTACTATTTTTGCAGAAGAAAGTAGTTCCAATAAAAACTGTTGACAGTAATCTAAATTAATATCAGTAATCACTATAATCAGTATACAATAATCTAAATCAAGTCACAAGTCTTTATAAATGTAATTACAAAACACAGTTTTTGTTGTCACTTTGTATTTCAAACACTTGTTTTTGAACAGTTTGAACATGAGAAAAATCTTTGTAGAAACATGTTTCACTTGTAGTTTGTGAAGTGGCAGGTCAGTTTTCTTGGCTGAAAAGGAAAACACAAGAAGAGAACAACTTTTCAGACCAGTCTCAAGTTATTACGGGGAAGTTAAGCTGCTTTCAGAGACATTAGCTTCCTACCTTTTATATGTGAGTGTTCATTCTTCGTAATGTCCTCCACCTCCTCTCCTCTCCTCTCCACCTCCTCTCCTCTCTTCTCCACCTCCTCATTATGTCATTATCTCACTAAACAGAAGACAAACAGGTTGTAGTTAAAAACTTCAAATAATGAACTTCATAAAAACTGATAATAACATTAGATAAATGGATGTTTACCTTTTACATGAGAGGGTTTACACTTTATAATGCCCTCCACCTCCTCTCCTCTCCTCCACTCTGATTTTCCTCTTTTCTTTCCTTTTCTCGCCTCCTCACTCTCTTCCTCAATCGTGTCTTCTCCTCTCCTCTTTCTAAAAAATGCAGATGGGGGGATAATAGTTACATTTTCAGTGAATAATTGTGAACAGATGGATTCTTCCTGTGTATCATGTAGACAGTATGACATAAACAGATGTTTTTCTTTTTGATGGAGACGGTTCACTTTTCATATTGTCCTCCACCTCCTCTCCTCTCTCTAGAAGAAAAAAGACAAAAAACAAAAATGTAGAAATCAGGTAAACAGAAGTATAATAATTCATCACTGCACAAAATCTGATAACAACAAGAAATATTTACCTTTTACATGAGAGGTTTTACACGACATGTTGCCCTCCCACCTCCTCTCCTCTCCTCCCCTCTCGTCTTTTTTCCTCATCTCTTCATGTCTCTTCCCTCATTTTTTCTCCTCTCTACAGAAATAAATGACAGACAAAAGGGATTAACAGTTAAGAACTTCAAATAATGAATTGAATGAACTTGGAATCTAGTAATAACAGTAGATAAATGGATGTTTACCTTTTAGATGAGAGGGTTTACATGTCATGTTGCCCTCCACCTCCTCTCCTCTCCTCCACTCTGATTTTTCTCTTCTCTTTTCTCATCTCCTCAGCCTGTCTTCTCCTCTTCTCTTTAAAAAAAAACCCTTTCCTCCCCTCTGCAGAAATAAATGACAGACAAAAGGGAATAACAGTTAAAAACTTCAAATAATGAACTTCATAAAATCAGATAATAACAGTAGTAGTAAATAGATATTCACCTTTTACATGAGAGGGTTTTCATGTCATGTTGCCCTCCACCTACCCTCCTCTCCTTTGTCATCATTTCTCTGAATGAAAAACAGAAGTTGTAGTTTAAAACTTTAGAAATCAGGTAAACTCAGGTATCATTCATCATTACATTAAATCTGATAGAAAGACTTACCTTCTTCTTCTGAAGGACTCCTCCTCCTCTCCTCCCTGTCGTACATCTTACCTTTTCCTTCCTCTTCTCTTCTCCCTTCTCTTCCTAAATTATTTCTTCCCTATTGTAATAATTTCTTCTCTAACATAACTACACATGCTACCTACATGCTAACTCTCTACAGCTGACCCCTGCCATGAGGCCCTCGTCACTGCAGACTCCTGTCGGTCTAGGGTGGGCGTCGACAGACATGTGAACCTCCTTGACATGGTGTCGCCATCCTTTTCTTTCTCTGTCACAGAGCAGCTTCACTGGGAGGTCGAAACACGTTGGAGGTTCACGCTATCCCTCCCAGATCACACTCGCTCTGTGCAGACACCCTGCCTGAGTCATGGTGCAGCAACAAGAACACCATTCTCACACTGCATGGCCCCTCAATCAATTCAATTCAAACTAATTCAAAGCAAATCACAGAAGTTCAATACAAAATCATTCACAAAAAAATGTAAGGAAATTAAAATGTATAATGATAACGACATAACCACTCTGGCTTACCTGGAGACCTACCTTCAGCATTAATGGTCCTTTTGCACTCCATGGAGTCATATGGCACCCTCCTCTCCATGAAGGACCGGACATCCTTCACCCACTGCGGTTCAGGCTGGTTCCCAAACAACCCAGGTGGACTGGTTGGCTCAGGTGGTCCAGGGGGGCGCACCTCCAAACGCTGACTGGGTGGCTCAGGTGGTCCAGGGGAGCGCACCTTGGAAGGCTCAGGGGGCGACTCGTTGTCCAGAGACAAGCACCTAGACCACTAGCGCAGAAAATCAAAGCACAGAGAGAATGAAATACAGCTGATGGGTGGCTCAGGTTGGTCTGGAGATGAGGAGCTAGAAGAGGAGGAGTAGAGAGGAGAGAGGAGAGGGAGGAGAAAAGGCGAGGGGAGAGAAGAGAGAGAAGAGCCAGAGAGGGAGGCAGAGGCATCTGCTGGGTGGTGCTTCTGCAGGCTCAGGGGGTGGCTGAGGGTCCCTCCTCAGGATGAGCTTAGGGGGATGGTCTGATACCTCAACACAAGTCCAGAATGAAGAGAGAGCAGAGGATGAGGAGCTAGGAGAGGAGAGAGAAAGGGAGAGGAGCCAGAGGAGGAAGCAGAGGCATCTGATGGGGGTGCTTACAGAGGCACAGGGGGCAGCTGAGGGTCCCTCCTTGGGATCTTCTGGGGAGGTGGTCCTGATGCCTCAACAGGCCAGAATGAGCAGCCTGGTAAGGAGAGAGAAAAGGGAGAAGAGCCAGAGGAGGAGGCAGGAGGGGAGAGAGAGGTGAGAGGTGGAGTGCTGTGGGAGGCTGCCGCCGGGACCCTGTGGAGGGTGACCTGAGGGATGATGGAGCGGCTGGGGACAGGAACAAGAAGCGCTGTCCAGGTGTCCTGCTGCATCTGAAGATGGAAACATACACAACAAAGGTATCGCAATGCAATAAAACTATAAAATAAAATGAACCATAAAAATAAATGACATGCGTTAAGTCATACTAATTCAATTTTCAATTCAATTTTATTTATATAGCGCCATATCACAACAACAGTCATCTCAAGGCACTTTTCATATAGAGCAGGTCTAGACCGTACTCTTTAAAATAGGTATTTACAGAGAGAGACCCAACAAATCCCACCAAGAGCAAGCACTAGGCGACAGTGGCAAGGAAAAACTTCCTTTTAAGAGGCAGAAACCTCGAGCAGAACCGGACTCAGGGTGGGCGGCCATCTGCCTCGACCGGTTGGGTTAAGAAGGAGAGAGAGGGGGAGAGGGGGGAGAGGGGGTAGAGAATAGCGAAAGAAGAACATAGCATAACACAGGTTCCATATCAGATGTAAGATGAGGCCAGTAATACAGCAGTAGTAGTGATAGTAGTGATAATTAAAGTATTAACTGCTAACACAGCAATACAACTAATAGCAGTATAAGTAATTTCTAATTCTAGCAGCAGGTGTTGAGTGGAGTTGTAGGAGCAGCAGGAGACTTGTCATCACAGATCAGACTCTACAGCTCCAGAGGCAGAAATACCTGCAGAAAGAGACAGAAGAGGAGAGAGAGACGGAAGAGCACAATACTACAGGAAAGGGGAGATACTGAGTTAGTAACATGTAACATGGGATATGAATCCATATTGAGTGGAGAGAGGGAGGGAGAGAGGGAGAGAGGGAGAGGGAGAGAGAGAGAGAGAGAGAGAGAGAGAGAAAGGAGCTCAGTGCATCATGGGAGATCTCCCGGCAGTCTAGGCCTATAGCAGCATAACTAAGGGATGGTTCAAGCCTGAGCCAACCCTAACTATAAGCTTTATCAAAGAGGAAAGTTTTAAGCCTACTCTTAAAGGTACAGAGGGTGTCTGCCTCCCGGACCGAAACTGGGAGAAGGTTCCACAGTAGAGGAGCCTGATAACTGAAGGCTCTGCCTCCCATTCTACTCTTGGAAACTCTGGGAACCACTAGTAAACCAGCATTTTGGGAGCGCAGAGTCCTGGTGGGATTGTAGGGGACTATGAGATCTTTAAGGTAAGATGGAGCCTGACCATTAAGGGCTTTGTATGTGAGGAGGAGGATTTTGAATTCTACTCTGGATTTGATTGGGAGCCAATGTAGAGAGGCTAACACAGGAGAAATGTGATCTCTTTTCCTAGTTCCTGTCAGTAGTCGTGCTGCAGCATTTTGAATCAACTGCAGAGTCTTTAGAGACTGATGAATTACAGTAGTCCAGCCTAGAAGTAACAAATGCATGGACTAGTTTTTCTGCATCTTTTTGGGACAGAAAATGTCTAATTTTGGAGATGTTACACAGATGAAAAAAGGCAGTCCTAGAAGTTTGTTTTATGTGTGAGTTAAAGGACAAATCCTGATCAAAGATGACTCCCAGATTCTTTACAGTGGAGCTGGGAGCCAGGGCAATGCCGTCTAGTGGAGCTACAGCATTAGAGAGTTTGTTTCTGATGTGTTCAGGACCAATTATAATGATTTCAGTTTTATCTGAGTTTAGTAGTAAGAAGTTGCTTGTCATCCAGATTTTAATGTCCCTAAGACAAGCTTGGAGTTTGGCTAGATGATTGGTTTCATTAGGTTCCATTGACAGATAAAGCTGTGTATCATCTGCATAACAATGGAAATTTATGGAGTGTTTCCTGATAATATTGCCCAAGGGAAGCATATACAGAGTGAACACGTACAAGTACATTATCTTTTTTTAAAACAATCCATTGATTGCTCAGTGTATATAATGTCACAAATTAATAAAACAAACAACAAAAAAACTATCAAATATTGATTTTTGAGAAGCTGGTATAAGTGATTTTTTGTGTATAAAAATATTGAGATAATTAATCAATTATCATAATTGCTGCCAATTGACTTTCTGGCAATCCACTACTCATTAATCAATCATTAAATAAATGTAAGCGGTTTATCAGGTCGGCACATGTCACAGTTCACAATCGGACATAAAACTGAATAATATCTGTATGCCGTTCTGTGTAAAATACATCAAAAATACTACATGTATTACTTATGGTGTGAGCGAGAAGATACACAAGCGTTATATTTATTCATAGGCTACCTCTCAGCATGCTAACGGTTCAAGGTGATTGAAGGAGACCGTAAAACAAACAGAAATTAGCTTTTGGTTTCTTTGGGCAAACTTAAGACAGTCAAAGTCAGTCCCATTTGGCTAATTTACACTGGTAGTTGAAAAATATTTCCAATATTCGCAGTCAATGTTGGACTCAAAGGCAAAATGCATTGAAAACAACATGGTTTTATAATTTGAAAAAAAAAAAAAAAACTCACTTTTTCCAAGTAAAAATCCTCATTGGTGACAGTACCTGTCAGGTAGATGCTTGGGTGCGATGAGAAGTCCTTGCTGAAGTCTCTTTCCTCAATGTAATTGTCTCTTTTTTCAAAGAAATCCAGTGCAAATAGAAAGCCAACAGTTTTCTGATCATCTGGAGTTTGTTTGTGTTTAAAAGATGATCCGTTCTGAACGATGCATCTTAAAAAAACCATGGTAACAATGGAACCTTCAGGTATGTTCTAACAGCCCGTGCGTTCCGACAGAACATCTCTCCCTGAGAGGTTTCATCCAATCAACATGGCGACGCCCGGAGAGAAAAACACAGTTCAAGCTCACATGGACTCACAGTGAGTCCCGCGTCTGAAAGTCCTCCTGTCTCGGCTTCTGCTCGCTCAATAAGCTCAGAATGAAAAACTGCCGTCTCCACACTGTAAATGCAAACATTGTCCTGACTAAAGCTAAAACAGTGCATTTAAACTTAATTCATACTAGTTTTTTAAGTTTACTTGCTCACACTGAGTTTTCTGTACTTTTGATCAACAAACTTATTTCATTTAATTCTATGTACTTGGTTTAACTGAGTGTGTAGCTTGGTTTGCGGTATGAGACCTAAGTTACAGAACTGTGTGCCCCCCCCATACCCATTTCCGGTTGGCGCGCATCTACCACTTTAAGCAGAGGCCAACTCGGGGAGCGGTCAAAGCCAGCACAGAAGGTGAAGTTGACTTTGGTAAGTGTAAAGCTTTTGTTTATAATCTTGTCAATATAATTTATTTTTTGGAATTTAGAGTTGTTCGAAGAAACCAGCCTGCAACTCCGGCTCTTCGACTTTCTGAGGCATTGGCATGTTAGATTGTGCGTGTATATGTGTACGTGCACACGTGTATACAGAGCAGTCGTAAAAAATTTAGCAGCAGTTCAACGTGAGTGAATCAGAATAAAAGTGCTTTGACTCGGTCTAAACGGCCTGAAATGAGCCCCAGTGTATTGTAAATCTGCAGCATATGTCCACCTGTTGGTGCACGTGTCCTTATGTCTGTTAGCTACTGGATTAGCGCGCGCTGCTAATTTAGCTGTGGAGGGAGCAGAAGTCAGTGTCAGGTGCACTCATGCTCGTGCTGGGGTGTAAACCTTGGCTAAAGTCAGTCCAGAAGCTGTGTGTGACGTTAGTTAAGTTAAAGTTTGTTTGTAGTTTGTAGACACAACATTCAAACTGAGATCCTCTTCTCTGGCTCAACTGTACATGCCTCTGCCCCTTACAGCAGTCAGACCTGACCCAGTAAAGAAAAGGGAGTACAGTCCGAGTGAAGTGCTGCAGCAGCTGGCGTGTTAAATTTCAGCTTCTGTTAACTTAGGTTATGGGGAAAAGCACTGTAACACCTTCAAATGAAATTATGGACACAGATGTTGAAGACCTCTAGATAAAATATAATTTGACTCTCACTGAATAATTACAATATTTTGTTGAATTCTGACACCTTGCTCTGGCTAGTGACTTAACCCAGTTTATTTTATTTCATGCAGTGGTAGGAGAACCTGGTAAATGAAAAACGAACACAGAAGAAAGTCCAGGTGGGTACTGCTTTCATTCAGAAATGCAAAAATGCGGGTTATAGTGATGCTGATCCGTAATACAGTTTACCTGCGTAAGGAGATTTTCATAGACACTGCTGTCTGTTTTATTGCACAAATTTGAAAACTATTGAAACAAAATTGATGACATGACTGTTAAAATTGTACTTAGTGATAGTGATAGAAATATCTATTTTATGTTTTTTTTTTTCCAGTTGGTGGCAATTTGACAAGACTTATCCTCCATCACCAAGACTTTGTTGGTCACCAGGTCACCAGATTCTCTTACCCAGTCAGACCAGCTCAGCAACCGCAGCATTTTGTCTCACTAAAAATCCATCAGAGACAGTATTGTCACTCTCGGTAATTTTTTATGTCATGTTTATTTTTGTGTTTTAATTTGATCCACCACTGCAAAATTATTACATTAAAAATGTTTGTTAGAAAGCAGAATGGGAACCTAACAAGCTAACATCTCAAAGGGCAGGTTGCTAATCCCAAATATTTTAACATTAGTCATTATGATAGGTGGCCACTGTCTCTTTTAGTCAAACTTATTGTTGTATTTCATGTGTGTAGTGTCTCCTGGAAGAGGCATGCAGTGGACATGTAGGTTTTGCACTTTTGTCTCTCCAAAACGAGGCGAGCTATCAAAGCATTACAGATTAAAGCATGGTGGCTTCACAAGAACCTCCCCAATACCATGTCTTCATCAGCAGTGTATTTGCACATTCAAATCATTTAATGGACTGAAGGTTCATTTATCCAGATTTCACTCACAGATAACCAGTGAAAAAGGTGATGTGCAAACATTTAATTGTCAAATAGTTTAATGAGCCCTGCAGTGAAAATGATTTTTTTTTTCACATTTGCGCCAGCATCTGAAGTTGATGGAAAAAGTGCAGTGCCCCTATCTGGATTGTGATTTTGAGACAAATGTCTATTCTACTTTTAACACACACAAAAGTAGGAATCATGACCAGAAGTATTCTACATCTAGTCTGCAGTTCAAACCAGGAATAGCTGTGCAGCTCTGTGGCACTAAGGAGAGCACTTCTCTCCCAGCTGAACCTGTGCCAGCTGCTGATGTCACTAGTTTAGAAGAGGAGCTGGCAGACGTTGGTATGGACCTTACTGACCTTGACTCTCAGCTTGAGCACAATTTAGCCTCCCTTTTCCTGAAAATGCAGATGTAGTATACAGGATGTTTTATGTATGTTTTTGCCTTTTTGGAATGTCTGAAGGTTTCCAGATGCTTTCACTTTTTACGAGTTTCCTATGTCTGAGTTAGCCCTTGTTTATGCTTAGGATAAGAGTTAAGAATGTGACCCCTAGACTAGTAGAGGTTAAAGGTGAGGGTTTCCTCTTACCCATCATCTTTCTTTTGACAGTGAAGGCATTGAATGAAGGTCCAGATGTCTCCTATGTACCATGTAAACAACCAATGTATATATACTGGTGTTCAGAGCTGTTAGGGAGAGAGATCCATATTGGCTCGGATCCTCTCACAGGCTACTGCAGTGCTTGTCCGATGCTGAACTACTTTGTAATAAACTTCTATATACAAGTAAGTCAGTGTCAGCAGAGATCTTCTCTTCATCATCTTCACATCAACATCACCACCTAATATACCACACAGACAATACTGAACATATCTGAAGGTGCTCTCCAAGAAATTATCCAGCAAATAGGACAGGTATTCCAACTTTCAGAACCACTGATGTTTTCTGTGGTTGAGAAGATACTCAGACGCCATTACCCTGATAATGATAATGCTGTTGTTAAGGAGGTCCGAGCAGTGACTGACACAAATGTATTTTTGAAACACACATCAACTGGAGGCTCGCTTTCAACCTCCAATAGGAGAGCAACTTACATAGTGAAAGAATTTCCTGTCGTGGAACCTGTGGAGTTTGTCACTGATAAGCAGGGTCAAAATATAGTTTACATTCCACTGCTTAAAATGCTTCAGGCACTGTTGAGCAAAGATGATGTTTTAGACAAGGCTCTCACCACCAGCAGTTCTAAAGTAAGTGAATACAGTAACTACAGGGAGAGTTCTCACTTTAGTGAAAATGAAATTTTAGCAGAAGACGGATTCAGAATTGCCCTGGGCTTGTATATTGATGACTTTGAGGTTGCAAACCCACTTGGAACATCTAAGAAGAAGCATAAACTGTGTGCAGTATATTGGGTTCTTGCCAATCTACACCTAAAATACCGCTCATCCCTTCATTCCATACAGTTCGCTGTCTTATGCAAGGTAAAGTTAAAGAGAAGGGGTATCGTGAAGTCCTGTGCCCACTTATTTAAGACCTTGTGTCACTTGAGGAGAATGGGGTTTATGTTGAAAAGTTAGGAGCAAACATAAAGGGGACTGTGCTGTACATTGCAGCAGATAACTTGGCTGCTCATGCATTGGCAGGATTTCAAGAGAGCTTTATTGTAAAGAAAATGTGCAGGTGTGGTATAGCCACACAAGAAGAAATCCAAACAAAAAGTGTCAGCTCAGGTTTTTACACACTGAGAACCAAAGATGCTCATGACAGACAGGTTCAGGAAGTCACGTAGAACCCATCTAAAGCAGCACATTATGGAGTCAAAGGCAAATGTGTGCTTAGTGAAAGCTTGAAATACTTCCATGCTATAGATGGATTTCCTCCAGATATTCTCCATGATCTTTTGGAGGGCGTGGTCCCACTTGAGTTGTGCATTCAAGATCTGATAAAAAAGTACATCTCTCTTGAGACACTAAATCAGTCCATCAAAGAATTCCCATACTCCTTTTCTGATATAACTGACAAACCCCAACCAGTTCCAAAGACATTTACCTCAAAGACAATAGGAGGGAATGGTTATGAAAACTGGTGTCTAATCAGATTGCTTCCTTTAATGATTGGGCATCATGTACCTGAGGGAGATGAGACATGGGAGGTGCTCATGTGCTTGAATTGGTTGTATCTCTGAGATTCACAAATGAGTCTTTGTTCTATTTAGAGTCTAAAGTGTCAGAGCACAGAGAGTTACTTCTGAAAGTTTTTCCAGATTGCAGACTCCGTCCAAAGCATCACTTTATTGAGCACTATCCCTACTTGACAAAAGTCTTTGGACCTCTCATAGACATGTGGACGATGAGATTTGAAGGGAAACACAAATTCTTCAAAAAAGTCATCCATGAAGTTCCCCTAATTTGGCGAGGCGACATCAAAAGATGATGGAATACCATTTGAACTGTGCTTCCTTTTTCAAACCAGCACTCCAAGCAAACAGATTAAAGCCCATAATGATTTCTTCCTTCCCAGGGAACATTCAAGACATGTTGCACCAAAGATGTGGTCTCCAAAACACAGTCCTGTCAGCTCTGTCTGTCAATATTGATGGAATGAACCACGCTTCAGATATGGTGGTTTCTGTAGGTTCATGTGGAGGCCTTCCAGAGTTCAGACAGATTAAGCAAATGCTAGTGCTTAATGCAGACATTGTTTTCTTGTGCAAAGCAATGATAGCATGGTATCATGAGCACCTTCATGCTTATGAATTGACACAAAGCAGCACAGGCTTGGTTGCAACTCAACTGACTGAGTTCAACAATGGTTTTCCTCTGTCAGTGTACCGAGTCAGAAGCACATTGTTTGTTTCTTTGAAACATTACATATTATGCTAGCTGCACTAACTTTATGCCTTTCTTCTTTGTAGAACAATGGAACAGAAGTGGCCAATCAGAGTCATCGTCACTGATTGTGACATTAGAAGAATCAGTCTTGATCAAAAACCCTGCGACCTTGAGTCTCTGTTGGATCACTTGAAAGTTAAACTGGCACTACCATATGACTTTAATCTACAGTTTGAAGACCCACTGTTTAACAATGCCCTCTGCAACCTGACAGATGTGTCAGAACTGACACAGAAACTGAAAATCTCGAGTCCTTCTCTTTGGTTTCTAGCACACTGTCCTCACCAAGCACATCTGATACAGATATACTGTATAGAAGTAAAGAAAAATCTCAGCTGATGAGGCCGGATCCTTGGCCTTCTGAATTTGATATTCCAGAATTCTCTGTGGATGTAAATTTCCTACTGAGACAGGGAGACCTTGCCTATATGAAGGCTGGAACTCGGATGGATGTTACCCGGGACATGAAACGTGATCTTAGAGAGACTTGCAAAGACAATGTACAAGTACACGGCATACCTCACAGAGGACACACTGTCGAGAAGTGGCCTCTGTACTGATTGCAAAACATCCTTTTTTGAAAGAAGCTGGATCACCCACTGGATATTGCGGTTGGAAGAATAGCATTAAGTTCAAGATGGGGAATTTTCGTACAAAAATGAGAAGATCTGGAATAGCCGATGTCACAGTGAATGGCAACAAGCAGAAGAGGGATTCCTCTGAAGGAGAGCCATCATGTAGTAACATAAAAAGGCCAAAAAGAAATGAGACAAATTTCTTACCAAATTTTCCTGATGGTGAAAATGCAGATACTCTTGAGTCAGTTAGAAGTCAGCTTGAAAGCAAAGCAAAGAAAAGGCTTCCAGACTCAGCTGATGTGAAGAAAATGATGGACCAGACATTTTCTTTGCAATGCAAAGAAATTGTGGAAGAACAGCCTGCAGTCAAAAGGATGACGGAACGTTGGTCTGTGCTGTTCACAGAAAATCAGGTATGGTCCACCTACACTTGCACTATACTGAACCACACCATAAATAATCATAATTTTCATTGTAGATTACTCTTTTCATTAGATTATTTTAATGATTAATTGATCATCTAGTAGACCTAACACATTGTCATTTTCTGCAGTCTGGTCATTACTTTGAGAAATGTATGGTATGACAATCAGACTGTTGGCATTAAATGACTACCATGGTGGAGGAAACAATTCCTTGGATGTGTTTATTTTTTGTTGTTTCTTAAGGTGTTTGCTGAGTTCTACAGAGTTGCCAGTAAAAACCTCAAGAAAGACTTCTATGAATCTCTGGACCACCACACCACCCGTCTCATTGACCTCTTCAAATCCAGAAAAGGAGTCCTAGGCCAATCACTTGATTGCCTCCTCCAGCCAATCTATACACAAGTAAGTGATTCTTCATCATTATCACCTTATAGTAGTGAGCTTATTTGTGCTTGAGGTAGTCAAAGGGATAGTTCTACATTCTGGCAAATACACCTATTGTCATAATAATAATAATCCGCATAGTCATATGAGTAGGTACATTACCTTTAATTGTCAGTGCCTGTTGTTTTGAGATCTGTGGGGTAGAGACGCTGATGCTCAGTGAACACAGCAGGGTGACAGCACAGGTCCCTCAAAACTCATCAAATACACGATCCAACAACTCCAAAGCGCTCTCATGGACAGGTTGTGACTTGCCCGTTCACCACGCTATGAAATAGTAATGTTATGAGTTGTTTTCAAGGCAAATGCATAGCCAGAAGTGGAGAAGCTGCACCAAACGTGCACCCCACCCATCTGGAAAGTAGTTTCAGCTATGCATTTGCCTTGAAAACAACTCATAACATTACAGTACATTAACGTTACATTATTATTTCACGGATCTCAAAACAACAGGTACTGATAATTAAAGTTAACCCTAGAAGCCGATGATCACGCCGCCGTGATCAAATCACGTGACCACCTCATTATGTAACTGCACAGCGTAGAGCGCACATAGAGCGATGCAGGCTGTGTGTGGGGGAGGTGCTGACTGCATATGATTGGAAGTCAACCGCGGGAGAAATTTGGCAATGGGTTCTGGTGAGGTGGTCCAGAGGAGAGTGAAGGAGAGAGATGGACACTGGACAAGAAAAAAATTCCCTGCCCCCCTCCATCATTGCCTAAAATAAGAACATGGGCGGGGTTGATCTGTCGGACCAGCTGATCCAATATTACTCCACCCACCGCAGAACAGCTTGGTGGTATCGAACCCTGTTCCTCCACTTTGTGGACATTGCAACCACAAATGCATACGCCCTGCACTGTGAGATCAGCAGCACAAAACAGGAACAGCACATGAGTCACAAGAACTTTCTATCAGAACTGGTGTCCCAGCTATGCGGAGTGGACCAGACAGGTGTGCCCATAAACAGGAGAGCTGAACATGTTCCTGTTCCCATTGCTGAAGTGACAGATGCCAGCCAGAAGGCCACACAAGGCCGAAAGACCTGCCAGCGCTGCCTCCTGGTGGACAAAAAAAGGAGCCTCACTCCTTGGAAGTGTGAGTCCTGTGATGTGGCTCTCTGTCTCATCGTGGACAGAAACTGTTTCAAGGAGTGGCACAGATAAAATAATAAAAAACACCTGCCTTGATTGTATATAGTTGTATATTGTTTGATGTATCACAATTTTACAATTTTACCTGTTGTATTTGACATTTGCATTATTTGGAACTCTGGTAAGTCAAAGCATTGATGTAGCTCTCAAATTTTGTACATAAACTATTTCAGTGTTTCATTACTAAAAGGAGGGGTATAACCACACCTGCTCTTATTTGTAAATAATTGTATATTGTTAATTTTTTTCTCATTTTTACCTTTGTATGTTCACCTTTGCAACCTGTATTGACATTTTCAAGATTTCAAATGCTTCATTAAGCATATTTGTGTTGTTTATTGCAAAAAATAATATAATTTTTCAAATCGGATTTTATGTGTTTTGTGTGTTTTTTGGCAAAATGTGTTGATACAGTATGTCAAAGTGAAAAAACACACACTTCTGTCCTACAGTGTCTTTCCCTGTATCTTGGAAATAATTCCAGCGAATTCTTCCTCAGCTGCTCAGTAAGTACATTTATAATAATGATCATAATACCATCACACAGCGCTTATTTTATGACATCATCAGACCTCAGGTTTAGTTCTCAGATTTTTCTCAGAATGTTCCAGCCTCACAAGTCTTTAGTTGCTTCAAGTCCTGCAATGGGCATAACAGCATGACACAACACAATCTCAGACAGAATAGTAAAGTTTGCTAAAACTGAGGTCAAGTTAGGTATTACAGCATGTATTCATGTATGTATTATATTTTGCAAGCCAAACATGTTTAAGTGGGGATGTCACACACTACACAACACTAAACAACTATTCACTTTGATTACAACAGTGAACACACTATAACAGTGGGACATAACATCCTGCCTAAATTCATTTTTATTTTGAATGCAGGATTCAGACACAGCAGCTGACTTCACCCAGGTGCCTGTTGGGGTTCTTAGAATCATGACTGAGGACACACCACCATCGATTAACAGCATTGCCATCATCCTTGAAGGAAACATTGTCATGGATGAGATTCCTACAACCTCTCAAGCACTTTGTCTTCTGTTTGGCTTAATATATGCACTCCATCTGGATTACCCCAAAGGTATGAAGAACACATTTGTGTTAATCCAGAAGATATTGTTGAACCTTTGACAACAAAAGCTCAGCCCAAAACTTCAAACATTAAAAAAAGCTCTTTCAGGCTAGATGTTGTGGCTGGTGATAGCCATACTGGTTGGCTATTTTGTGGTTTGTGAATGAGAGTGAGCATGATGGGCCTGAACAATTAAACCAAAAATTATACTTTTACTTGTGGAGCTGCAGAGGTCTTCATATTGTATATGTGTATATATAAAATATGAATCCTTACAATGACTGTCAAAAGAATAGCAGTGGGAGGTTTTGTTTGTTTTTGGAATCTGTCTTATTTTGTTTCATACTCATCTGGCTCAGTATTATGAGTGCACAGTTACTGCTCCCTCATAATTGCAGAAAGGGAGTACCTCCTGTACTTGGGGGGCCAAAAGTAAAAAAAAAAAGAAAAAAAAAAGTTAAAGACCAAAAGTAAAGCAAAGTATGTACTGAGATGATGAGATGTATGCTTTTTGTATTTGTTCACTGTTTTTCACATTTGCAATTGGAAAGCATAAAAATATGTAAAGGCAGCAGAAGACATCCTTATGTAGGTCACATGATCCCGCCATCGGTGCAGGTGTTAAGTAATGTCCAGTGAGTAAAAACTGTTGAAAATGAACATAAAGTATGTTAAGTATTAAAATGTAGCGTACATCTGCAACACAGGTTGAATATATGTCAGAGTTGTTAAATTGCTAAGCGCTGATTTGCTGCTGCTTGGAAGATATATGTACAAGTTCAGTCGAGGTTTTATTCAGGTTTTAAACTTTTACAGACTAAATGTTGCCAGGTCTGTTTGTTGCTGTGGGACATTCAGGAAAGTGTCGAGTGTGAATTGAGAGCCTTCTGTTAGCTTACACCCAGACCAATCAGCACACCTCACACACACTCATTGTCACTCTTAAGTCTCACTCATTCTGTTGTTTACAAATGCAGACAAAATAAATTTTGGTGTTCATAATGCCATTTTGTGGGTCTTATTTTTTAAGTTAAAAGGAAGATATGGTGAGAGCATATAAATTCATCAGTACATAGTATCAACTTTACAAGAGTTTAAACACACTAATGAAATGTATTTCAACTGTTCTTTCCTGTTGAGTCTGTTCCAATATTGAAACTGTCATGGGTGTTAATTCAATCCTGTGTTTTAGCACTGAACTCATAGTTAGAGATAATGTGCTAAACTGCAATATATTCAGAGGTGTGCCAGTTATTCTAGTGAAGAGTCTACATCAGGAGTTAAGATTTCATAAAGGCACATACCTGTGTTGGCCTCACAGTTATTGTTTCTAGGACCTAACAACAAAAGAAGAAAAAGTTATTTCATGTCATCTTCTGAACATGAAGATCTTATGAGCAATTTAAACAAAATAATTCCAGTCACCAGCAACAAGAAGTTGTGTTACACAGTGCCACTATGGAAAGCCGTTTGAGCATTTATTCCATATCCCTGATATCAGAGGTCAGTTTCCTCCAATAATTAGGTCTTTGTTGGCACTAGTTGTGCATTTGGTTGCACTAGTTCACCATTTTGTCTTACTAGTTGGACAAAAACTCTTACTTGTCACTCTTTTGCAGACACTGGCACTTTTGTTGAACTATTTCCATCAGAAGTCTTACTCTGACTCTGAGCACTGCACTAGTAGCACCAAAATCCTGGGCCAAACTATACTGATCACAAAAATGAAGGGAACACTTAATCATCACAGTATAACACCAAGTCAATTAAATTTCTATGTTATCAACCTCTCCACTTAGAAAGCTAAAACAATTGTGAGTCAGTTCCACCTGCTCTGGTGCAATTGAAAGCTGTTGCAAGGAGGTTTGCTGTGTCTCCCAGCACAGTCTCAAGAGTGTGGAGGAGATACCAGGAGATGAGCCGTTAAACAAGGAGAACTGGACAGGGCTGTATAATGGCAACAATCCAGCAGCAGGACCGGTATGTGCTCCTTTGTAACTAGTAACACCTAACTAGTGGAAGACACTGATGCCTGATACCAGGGATATCAAATAAACGCTCAAACAGCTTTCCATAGTGTCCCAGACATTAATTAGTACTATCATCTTCTTATAACATTAAGGCACGTCATATATCAATTATATATTGCATTTAAAATTGCTTCTATATATTTCTTGTATGAATGACAACATGAAAAAACTGAATTGAGCATTGATCACCTTTTCATAGTAAATTAATCTACAGTCCATTCACACTGTACTGTGCATATTTGCTTTTAGTGAACTTGATGAACATATTTATCAGCACTTCTTGAATTTTTCCTATTTTTTTTCCAAATCTAAAACATTATAGAAAATCAAAACGCATATAGTGCCAACTTGAAATAGCTGTGCCATACTGAGATCATGTGTGAGATCAAGTTTAGAGAGGCTAGGAACACTTTTCAATGTATTTAGAGCCAAACCATGGCTTCTCACATGAGGCAGTTTGAGAGTGTAGGAATTACATGTCATCAAAAATAAAAGGGAAATGATCAAATATATTTTACAAGCCATAGTTCTGGCAAACAAACATTATATAAACAAATGTTTAACAAAACCTCGAACAGAGCTACAACTGCTCTCTTGAGTTATATTAGAAATTTACCAGAAAATGAAGCAAAGGCTGGAGGAGTTGGATCAGCGCTGCTGTGCCCAGGATTCGAACCGGGGTTGCTGTGGCGACATCGCACAATACCAATCACTATATGATCATGGCCACACAAGTTTATGAGCTTGTTTAAAAATACACTGACGTCGAGACTGTGATTAACATGATGATCAATATTACAAAAAAGGTAATATCGCCGGACATTAACATGAAACAGTGCTATAGTTTACTCTGTTTAATGGCAGTGTGTAAATGTCTGGAGCAGGCAGGCGGAACAAACAGTCTGCTGACCTGGACTCATTAAATGGTGTGCACAGGCCAGCGGATTAATTATGACGTCAAGTATAGCCTTAAAACTGGACCTAAAGTTTACATTTCATTGACATTAAAAGTGTGAAATTAAATCCACATAATCAACATTTACATACTTCTCAGTATGTAAAGGATAACAAACCCAACATAAGAGCCTTTCATATTAAAAAAAAAAACAAAACTTTAAGTTGACCTCCAAGTGGCTTCAATCATTAACAGAAGACTCACAGATACTCTACCGTCCAGTTTTCTGAAGCCCAACCCTCTAGCATCTTGCCTAAGCTAGTTCTTTTCAGGGCTCTTATAGTGGTCTCAAACCACAGTGCTTCAATTTAGTGTCCCGCACAGGTCATCCAATGCTACTTTGTAGCCAAAACTTTATTTACATCCTCATAAATAGGTGAAATTGGCTAGGGATCAGCAAAGGCCATCAGCTCACTGGCTGAGGCCCAGTAAGTTGAACATGCCACTGGCCAGTCTCAGCAGCATGTGACTAACAGACTGTGCAAGAGTATGAGGCCTATGCAGCCAAATATAAGTACCGACCTGCACTCACTTTTGTTGCAAAGCTAAGGTCTAGGACCCATGATTACCAAACCCTAACTGAACACTAGGACCCATGATTTGTCCACCTACCACAACAGGAGGTGACCCAAATTTGACCCCAAATTTCAGGAGGTCATTAGAGACCACCTTCTCAGTATGTAAAGGCTTAAAAACCCAACATCTACCCTTAAAAGGCCTAGCCTTGGGGAAGATGCAAGAGGATTGGGCTTCAGAAGGCTGGACATAGGGTCTGTGTGTTATGGCATCCTCCTCATGTTTCCTCCTCTTGGGCTGTGTGTGTGTGTGTGCTTTCTTTCAGGGGTGTGATGCTGCACTGTTTGCTGGTCTCACCTGTTCTCCATCAGCTCATCAGATCAGAACATCTATCCTGGCTCCCAGTCACAAGCTGCCAGATCGTCCCTGTTTACCACGTAGTAATACTCCCGGCCGCTTTGATTGCTTAAATAGTAATCAGAATTTTTTTGAATCTTTTGAATCTCACACTGACTGTGCCTTTCCCTGTGCTTCAGCCCTGCTGGTTCCAGCTCCTGCCGCCAGTCTCCCCGGCCTCCCCTTCGACCTCACCTTCCCCACCGCTTGCCCTACACCCTTGACTCACCGCCCTGACTTCTCCTTGTCCACCCAGCCAAATTCCTACACCCCTCCTTTTCTGAAAGGCTGCTCAGGAATCAGTTAAGACCACCCTGTTTCCCACATCAGAATTGTGTTTGTGTCTTGAGTTTGCTTTTGGGGTTCAGTCCAGAGTTTTAGCTTGATCATGACACTGAGACTTCTATTAATTTATTTAAAGAACTTAGCCACCTTTTTCGCTCTCTTCATCAGTTTTGCCTTTAATATTAACTGAGCCCCCCAAGGCCACAAAGCCACAGTGTTAATATGTCATGTCTATATGATCACACTTCTCCCTCCAAGACACTTCACATTAAGTCCTTGTCCAGTATATATACTTGTGTAGAAAACCACATTTCCTACAACAATGCTCTTGCCAACCACTGACAGGCTCTACAAGAAAAGTTTTTAAGTATTTCTAAATCTGTGTTAAATGTATTACCATTTCACATATATGAAATGTTTTAGTTTTATTTGAACATGTAGACCTGAACACTATACAAACAAACTGGTTTCTTTCTCAAAAACAGAATTTTCTATCCATCCTCAGGCACATCATCAACCTCCTTTGTGACCAGGTCTTCAATCTCTTTTAGCTGTAACACAAAAGTGAAACATTGAAAAAATAAATCAGTGGTTCTGATCCTTGACACCTGGACACCTGAAGACCTGGACCCTCAAAAAATAGATTATCGAATTTTCAAAATGTTAAATATCAAAATATTAAAACCAGTTTATTAATACTCATGTTTTCTTTACCACTGGCTTTCACACCATGTTCAGCGGATATATATATATATATATATATTTTTTTAGGGAAAAAAAATTTTGGAAACAGAAAGACCCTAAAGACCCTCCTGATTCAAAATTCAGCAGCACAAGTACTAAGAGGAACTAAGGAAAAAGATAACATTTCCCCAGTGTTAGCCTCACTACATTGGCTCCCTGTAAAATCCAGAACAGAGTTTAAAATCTTCCTCCTCACATACAAAGCCCTTCGTGTCCAGACACCATCATGTCTTCATGTCTCATATATTACTATTATCACTACTAGTACGATCAGTTCTGTTGTTTGTTTCTGTGCCCCCCTCCCCCAAGTCAACCAATCAAGGCAGGTCATCCCCCAACCATGTGCCCGGTTCTGCTCAAGGTTTCTGCCTGTTAAAAGGAAGTTTTTCTCTCCACTGTCTCCACCTGCTGCTCATGGAAGAAACTGTTGAGTCTCCATACATGCCGTTGCAAAGAGTTGGTTTTGACCTGCTCTATATGGAAAATGCCCTGAGATAACTTGTGTTATGATATGGCGCTACACAAGTGTCTAGTACTCGCCTCTGTGTCCACAAAGTTCCTGCCCATCTGGTCCCACAGCTTCCATGTCTCAATCACCGAATCTTCCTGCTGTCCAAGCAGGAAAACAAAACTATCTTATGGACTTACTTGATAATATGAATTTATTTCCTACAAATAACTCAACTTCACCATGTCAAGGAGTCATGTACTCCAATATGTGTGTATGGTAGCCTACATCTAAATTGCATTACCATTAACACTTCAAATCTTAATCGGAATGATGGTGAGGACCCGAATTCCCACTGCTATTGCTATTGCTGCTACCGCTAATGCTGTCAATGCTTCCTGCATCTTCTTGCTGATGGAAATGATGATGGAAAAATAGCAGTGCACTGCAATGTTTGTTCTTAAGCTGTTTAAAAATTCAAAAGGAAACTGTAAAGCATGTTACCCAACATACAGATGAATGTGTATTATGAGCCATTATCTCTATATGGAAAACTACATTTGATGCATCCCAAGAGATGATGAGACATGTAGTGTTTCCAGTGGCAGTCATTATGTGTTGTGGCAGACCACACAACACAGCCTCCAAAATGAAAAGCATCAATGCTACTTGGTAGAATGAAATCTACACATGACCTGACTTCTTTGTGTTAATGAGTCTTATAAGCCAACCTGTACGTATGATAACCTAAAGTGAAAAAACGTCAGGCACACACAGGGACCAGAGGGGTAGTCACTGCACCTACACTTTTAAAATAGAGTGATTATAAAAGTCAAGCACTTGATCCCTGCAATGTTATTAATCATAATATACTTGATATTTAAAAATATTGGCACTACATGCTTATACAATTATGAGTAATTCAGCAGTTGTTACAATGCCATTATTGTAATATGTGCTCATTCTGTATATTATTTTGATCTACTCATAACTGATATCAACCCTATAAATTATAAGGCAATAATAATTACTTTGTGGTTACATTAAAGTTCATGTGTGCATTAGTTTTTGTCATCAGTCAGAATAACTTCTTAATAACCAACAGAAAAAAATAGAGAAATGTGTCCAACTGTGAATTTTCCACATCCCTTTCCTTTTTCCTTTTCCTTTCTTTACCATTAATAACAGAATTATTTGAACCTAGGACAACATGTAGGTACACAGGTGTGTGCCTTCCATCATCTGCTTATAAGATCTAAACTTTTTTTCTTTTTTTCCGTGGAAGTCGGCAGAAGTCTGTCAATAGTCATGACTGAACATTTTCCAGTCTTACCTGGAGGATGGTGGAGCACATCCGTGGAATTTAATGAGGGATCTAAACTCAGAAATGGGGGTGCACACGTGCCTCAGCGCTCCCAGATGTGTTCTTATTCAGCAGGTGTGCAGGTACTGATGTGGATTTGGGTTTAAAGTCCCAAACCACTGGGCTACGATCAGAATTCTTCAACCTAATTCAGGTGTCCAAAAATGATCAGGAGTCGGCAGCGTCCAAGGCAGCAGAGTTTATTTGTCGACAAAGAAATGATACACCAGAAATGCTCCAAAACAGTACTGGCTTTGTCCCTTTTTTTTATACATTTTTGACAGTGACTTTCCACACCTCTCAGGTCATTTTACTGGTCAAACCAATTTACACCACTTAAACACTGGTTCATTTAGATGTCTATCCTGGGGCTCCCCAAAAAAATAATTTCTCTCACGTGTTATCTTCAAGGTCACTGTTTTTTGAGAAACACCTGGGGTCCAAAAATAGACTCTTATCTTCTCTTCAAGGCCACTGTTATCTGGAAAGCCCCAGTGCTTTTCTTCTGGCTGCACTCCAGCTTGCAGGGTCGTGTTCAGGGCAGACCCTGTCCTCATTTGGCCTTTTCTCACACTGCTTTACTCCATTATGTTCTGGTCTGTTCTAATTGTATTTATTTTTTATTAAAACTAAGTCACCTTTATTTTTTTATCACATTATTTCTTAACTCTTCCTTGTTTCATTTTTTAAAATTATATGTCTTTTTCACCCAAAGTAAGCATGCAGTGAACACTAACATCTACTCACACATAACATACATACACCACATGTCTCTTTTTTTTTTTTAAACAGTGAATACTGATAATACCATTTCCACATATTACTTCTTTAAAATCAGCTTATTGTGGTACTCTTTTAAAGGCACATCACTCTTTGCATACCTGTTGACAAATTATACAACAGTACGATCGCGAGATTGTCTAATTTGTCATGGAGTTACAATTGAATATCACGAAATTTCCGATGAGTGACGTCTGTGGAAATTCATAAAAAAAAGGGATGACTAGCTAATCAGGAGAGAGGTCACTGTCACTGCGCTCTGCTACACCAAGGGAAAATAATGGAGTATGTAGAGGTAAGATAACGCACCTGACTTTGTCGTTCCATTAAAATGAACGTGTCGGATAGTTTTTGTTCTGAACTGCAGAATGAAAATTTTAAAACTTTAAAACATTAAAGTCCTATTTCCACCACATTGTCCTTAGTTGTTGTCATATCATCTATAGTCCTTCTGAGCAAAGAACATCAGTTTTACTACTAGTTTGCTCCTTGACATTTAGCCCATAAAGCCAGCAAATATGAAATAATATCAAATATAAGATATTAACATTGCTTAAACCTGCAGGGAGAGAAGAGGGTGCATGTGTAATGTGTCTTCATGCAGTGGTCTGACATTATCTAATTATAGCTGGATTTACTGAGCAAGCCTAATGATAATAATAACATAACAATAATAGCTTTGTAATTATATTGCATTAATATAACATGAGGGTTTAATAGACAGTAGTCACTCTTGATAAAAAGAAACACCAGGGGGGAGACAGATCCACTTCATAGGACAGTATTTCTTTTACTGTGTGGCTTCACATGTTAAGTTTCCTGTTTATCAGCTCTCATGTGACTACACTATCCATTCAGAGTCAACTGAAGTAAATGCATGTGAACCAATTTCAACATATTATTATAGCTGTTTTAAAAATGCTTCTGGAAATATTTAATATGTTAATGCTGAATGTAAATCACCAGTATATAAACAGGCAATTATAGATGTACATGTAAAATAATAACATTTTATAAAGCAAAAGAGTTAACTTGAACTGAAACACATGAATTAACATAACCTTGAAGTTATAGTATAGTATGTTAACATAAAGATAGAACATTGATTTTTGGTACACATCATCTTTAAGGTGTCTAGTATTGATATATGCATTTGCAATTATTCAACTTTGTTCAGTGTGGTCACAGAGGGAGTGAACATGTTGATGACAACAATAGTGACCAGTGGGATAACACAGTGTATCTAGGTGTACATATACTTTTACACATACATGTTTTTTAGTCTACCTTTTTATTCTGTCCACTTTGTTCTTTCTGTGAGTTTCACTTTGACTTAAGTTCTGGATATATTGAATGTAGGTGACCACCCAGACAAGGTATACCCACTGACATAAGCATTCTGACCCTTTACTTGTACTTACTTGAAGCAGCTTTGTCAGTGTTTACAGTTTTGAGTCATCTTTGAGGTGTGCTGCACACCTGGATTTGGCACTCTTGATTGATTGCTCAGTTTGGCTACCTCTAGGAAGAGTCCTGGTTGTTTAAATTTCTGCCATGTAATTATTATGGAGGCCATTGCCTGTAGACACAATCCTGTCTATTACTAATGACACATGATTTGGATATTTTCATGCCTGGGAAAAATTTGGGATTAAATGAGTTAATATGATAATTATAGAATTAATGAAAGTAGTGGGGGAGAGAAGAAGGTGTGACAACTCATGAATATATAGAGGTCTGAGCTACTATTATCTCCAAACAAGGGCAGTTATTGTGCAAACCTCAGCAATTCAGGTCTGTGCATAGTAATAAAAATAACAACAATAACAAGCAAAATATTTTAACAGCTATCAGCCAGGTAAGATGATGCCACTTTCACTACTTTGGAAAACATTTTTCTTAAACAAAAAAAAGTAGCAGTTTGCCTAATTTTAGTGCAAAATTTGACATGGTTAAGTTTGTATTTCTGTAAATCATCATGTTATTTTTTTCCTTCTCTTCCATTTGAGCACAGAGACCAGAGGAGGCTGAAACACAGAAAAATCCTGTGCCAGCCAAGTCTCGTCACACTCGATTTAGCTCATAATTATTACTTTTTATCCCATAATTTCAATTTATGGCATAATTTCAATTTATTATGTCATAATTACATTTTATTATCTCGTAATTTCGACATTATCTCATAATTTTGGGTTTTTTTCCTCATATTTGCAATTTATCATCTCATAATTTCAATTTATGTCATAATTTCAATTTATTATGTCATAATATGACTTCTTATCTCATAACTTCATCTTTTTATCTTGTAATTTTGACATTATCCCATAATCAGAATTTTTTTTAATCTCACAATTTCGACATTGTCATAATTTCAATTTATTATCTCATGATTTTGACATTATCTCATAATTATGATTTTTTTTAAATCTTGCAATTTTGATGCCATCTCATAATTTCGATTTATTATCTCGTAATTTTGACTTATCTCATAATTCGGACTTATCTCACAATTATGACTTTTTATGTCATAATTGAATTCATGTCATAATTTCAATTTATCATCACATAATTTCAATTCATGTCATAATTTCAATTTATGTCATAATTATTACTTCTGATCTCATAATTCCATTTTATTCTCTCGTAATTTTGACATTATCCCATAATTATGATGTTTTTAATCTTACAATGTCAATATTATCTCATAATTTAAATTTTATTATCTCGTAATGTCGACATTACCTCATAATTTTCACTTATCTCATAATTCCTACTTATTACCTCACAATTATGGCTTTTTATCTAATAATTTCAATTTATGTCATAATTATGACTTCTTATCTCATAATTCCAACTTATTATCTCATAATTTTGACATTATATCATAATGGTAATTTGTAATCTCACAATTTCAACATTATCTCATCATTTCAATTAATTATCTTGTAATTTTGACATTATCTCATAATTAGGATTTTTTTGTTATCTCACAATTTCAACACTATCTCATAATTTCAATTTATTATCTCGTAATTTTGACATTGTCTCATAATTTTGACTTATCTCATAATCCTGACTTATTATCCCACGATTATGACTTTTTATCTCATAATTCTATTTACCTCATGATTTTGACTTCACACAGGCAGTTTTTTTTTTTTTCTTATACTGGTGGGAAATGGGCTTCCATATCAGCCTGAGGTGCTCTGGTATGGTGAGAAAGCTGCCAGTCAGAGGTAGTTTTAATCGTGCCTGTTGTCTTTCGGTGTCATCAGAGTTTTTACCTCCTATACTCTTGTCCTCCTCTGAAGAAACTCTGGGCCATGTCCTTCTTCAATAGGTCCTCTGGGATGTCCTCTGCTTCACAAATGGACTTTTGGTTACAGGACGCTCAGGTTTTTGTGGGTTGCTTTCATGCACTGCCTCTGATGGAGTATAGTCATCACCAGTGCTTTCAATGCAGCTTGTACAGGCCTCTGATCCCTCAGATACTTTGGAGAACCATTCAAAATATTTTCTGGTAAGATGAAAATGAAACATACAAGAGGCTTATAGTTAAAAGAAGAAAAGACATGAACCAAGTGTGAAAATCTTAAATCTCTGGGTCTCTGAGACCCTCTTAGAGCCTTGGCAACCTAACATGACAATGAACCCTGTGTGACTGTTGGGTCATCCTCACTCATCCAGCTCCAGTGGTCTTCTCCTCTGTGCTGTTGCTAAAGACTGCGAGGCAGTGCGGCTAATTGAACGACGTCCCAGAGTTGGGGGATGGGGATGGTAGTCATGGGCACCGCTGGAGTCTGGAAAGGTGTGTCCCTCCCTCACCTCTGACCGCGAGGCAGTACAGCTAATTGAACAGCGTCAACGTTTGGAATACATTTTCAGTGCCTATTTGTATTTTCACTGCAGTTATTCATGTCAACCACTACTCTGAGACATTGTTCACAGCTAAAGAGTGTTAAATAAAAATTTGGTGGCGATTAATAGTTTTTGTCTTAATTTAAGAGTAGTTAACACAGACCAGTCAAATTTGACCAGGAATACTAAAGTAAGGGGCGGGGGGTGAACACAACAGGAGGGTTAATGGTCTCCAGGATTGGACATCATGTTAATTAGGCCTCAAAGGCCTTGCTTAGATTTATGGAGGCAAAAATCTGATTCCTCCCTGAAGAAGGATGTGGTGGAACTATCCAGATCTTGTAGAGATCCATCTGGAGGACAACCACCATATTCCACCAGCGATGGTGAAAGGCCATGTGACCAGAATGAGAGTGTGCAGCCCTTAGAGAAGATCCAGGTTGTAGACCAGAAAGTGAAACTTTGCAGAACCTCCCTAGAAACAGATCCAAACAAGCCATTGGCTCAGTGTTGTACATGTAATGAATACATCTGACAGTGCAGACAAAAGATGATGCCAGCAAGGTCACAAAACAGAGCCAAAACACCAGGGCCAGAGCACTGTACTTAATGTACATATTAAAGACATGGGCTGCAAATAGTCAAACGTTTTCCATCGAGGTGAAGGAAAGATGTGAGGTAGGACTGATAAAGAATTAGGAAAAGAGAACCACAGTATTTAGAGAATCTGACTGCACTTAAATTAGGTGTTTTTTTTTTAACCAACTTTATTCATAACACATGGAAGACGCAGAGTGACTAACTCAGTGCTGTCGGCCACAATTCAATAAGGTTTCCTCTCCAATACTAGTAATATAATAACATGAAAGTTGAGCCATTAAAATAACGATAAAAAAGGAATTGTGTGACGGGTCCTGAGTAAATTATATTCAGACAGAAATGTATAGTTTCCTGTTATGTGCGCTTTGACCCTTTTTATACATTTGTTAACTAAAGAAAATTTTTTTTTAGAGGGGGAAGGATTTTCAGAAGTTTTGGATTGTGTCAAAAATGTTGTGTTTACATGTTTGTGGATCTGGGCAAAGTAACTACGATGGGGCATTGCTTTAAACACTGCTGCTGGAAGGAATTGTGGGACGGCATTCTCTCCTCTCCTTTAGTGAAAGAAGGTCCAGTGTGTCCTATGCTAAAGTAGATGAGTTAGGAAGCAGGCTCCTTTCCTTAACATTTGGAGAATTGGACCAGCTCTTAGCATGGCTGCCACTGAGATACTTCCAGGTCATCTCACTCAGTTAGGAACCTTCCTAAGCAAAAAGGACTATTTGACCGCAGCCTGTAACTACCAAGTTATCAAGTGAACCAAACTCTCAGAATTAAAAGTCTCCCTCTGGACACTTTTTCTTTGATGGTTGGCCGATGATGAATGGCATCTCAACTTTAGCTGTATTTACAGAGGGATTTGATCAGTGCTGTAGCAGGCCGTCCAATCAACATGATCTGTATTTTGCACACACTTTTCACCTCCTCATCCCTCTCCCTTATTCCCCTGTAGGACTTTGCTTCAAAGACTGGAGGTTTCATTCAGAACCTTTTGCGAGGCTGGTTTTGAAAATTCTGAAGCTAGAGATTAGTGATGGAACTGTGAAGTGATGTGTTCATCTTGTTCTCATCAGGCTGTAATTAGGAATTTGGAATGACTGAATTAGCAGAAGTAAACATGAATAAACTGACAAACCTGAAGAAATGCATAAATGGTAATGCAATGCTAATGATGAGGATGATATCAATGATGATGGTAAATACAGAGCTGAGTAAAATCCCTCCTACCCTGCTTTTACTGTGATGGACCAAATTACTCAGAGGGAGGCTGTAAGCACTTGAGACTGAAGTGTACATGAGGAGGCTTCCTCTCTGATGATAATGGTAATTACAGCACTCATTTAAAGGCATTTCCATTTTCAATTACAAGGTTGATTACAAGAAGAGTGAATTTACATGGAGAAGTTTAGTGTAAGTGTGCAGGGCTGAAAATGGTATCAGATTTAAAATCCAAAGGTTAGCTTAAAAATAAACTTTTTTTTAGCTTAAAATAAAGAGAAGCTGAATTATCCCATCTCATAATCTTGTAGTTTACATGTTACAGTACATTTTCCTGTAGCTGGTACACTACGTTAACAATGAACAAAGGTCTTAATTCTGGTTTGGAATAAAAATGTAAAGCTAAACCTTCAGCTTTGTGACATCTTGTCGCTAGTAAAATTAGCTAATATGCACTGATGTAGTATAAGCAGGCTTCAAACACAACATGAGTAAAAAATTGAAATAGCAGAGTGAATGTAAAATATGTTCAACTGTGTTTTTTGGAAGGTCAGATATATTTTTGAATGTTGGTTTTTCTCCTAATCATGACTCACCAGAGAAAACCACAGCTCTGCTCTCTGTTTAAACACTTGAAACAATGACCTCCTGTGGCCTTGTGAATAATGACTGCTGTCTCGCAGAGGTAAAGGTGGCTGAAGTGGGACATTGTTATCACAAACTGTATGACCTGGACAAACGAGAAAAGTGTTGGCATGCTGTTTCCTACCAACAGTCAGTGTTGGTTTATTTTAACCAGGACCACCACGATTAGATGAATCATCCAGCTCACCAGATGTAACTGACTAACTGAAATGACTACACTGTTGATTTGGACTCCCACAGTGACCTGGCTCTTCTCTTGACTCACACCAGCCACAGAACAGAGATAAAACCATCTTCCAGCTCTGTCCTTTGAAATAAAATAGCAGACATACAGTACATGAAGTGAAAGTTTATCAAAGTTCTCGTAAGTGAAATACATAAACATCCATTCACAGAATCAGAAGGTGGTCCTGTCAAATCTAACTTGAGGAAAAGTTCCATCATTGGCCTGCAAACCAATGAAGAATGAAAACTGCTCTGAGGCCAGAAACATATGATCTGATATTTAACATTTCTCCTGGTGTTTGATTCACTGAAAAAAATATTGGATTCATCTTAATCAGCAAAGAAAACAATCACCACTTTCAACATGTTTGCAGACAGTTTCTACTTCCACATCCAGCAAATCTGATATAAGTCCAACACTCACTGAGAATATATATATATTGCTATAAAATACAAATATTTCTGAGAAAAATAAGTGGCTCTTTAGCTGCTAAGCTCACACAGCTACCTGCTGCTGTGAGTGATACTTTGAGAGTGGAGTTTTGGGAGGAGAAAACCAAAATACTGAGCTGAGAGGTTAAAACGTTTGGTAAATAAATGTGTAGTCGGAGACATTCCAAACTATTTTTAAGATTAAGGCAAATATAAACTGATTAAATTAAGTCAATAAGCCATCAGTTTGCACATCAGTGTTCCTATTCATTTTTTACCTTCCCAGATGGTTTTAAGGCTTACAGAGACACACATGACACATGATTTGAAGACAGGGGTAGAGTGCTCTGAATGATTCCTGACCGATTCCGAAACTGTTGCATGGCCTCACTTACACTATGTTGCCAGTTTGTTGGGTACACCTAGTTAAAACTAATCCAAACTAAAAGTGCTCACGATACGCCTTCTGTGTAGACAGGATGTATTACAACAGCTGCACTAAATTCCTCCATCATGAAGGTTATAATTTGTAGTTCTTGTTCTTGTTTTGAAGAGGTTTTATGTTTTATGATCATTTTTGGCAGCTACAATTTGTGATGCACTTGAAGTATGGAACATTATTCTAAAAGGTAAAGTGTTTCTAATATTTTGTCCACCACCTTTATATGAATGAGGTGACTAAATATTAGAAACACCTCTCAGTATAATACAGCACAGTTCAGAGGCTCTGCAGTGTTTCCAGAGTCAGTCTTCCACTATGGGCTAGATTCCAGGAGTTAGACTGTAAGGCGCAGAAGGAGAGATGGAGTCAAAGTGTGAATTAAAAGGTGTAATGGGGTGTTAGCTGTGTGTTTTGGGCTGATGCTACAGTCACAGACATTCACGTCTAAAGGGCTGGCCCTGCTGAAGGGAGCTGTCTGTGAGGGAAAGGCAGCACTATACAACCTGGAAGCTGAAAAAGGATGGAGCTTTTGGCTCTTTGTGAGAAATGACTCACAGTGAGCTACACCTTTAAGGACACACCCTCTATGTCTCATACACACACACACACACACACACACAGGGGAGGAAGTCAGTCTGTCAGAATGTCCGCAGCTAATCTGCTAACCCCTGACAGCATGGAGCAGATTACACAGCTGTATCACCAACAAGACATTTCACCCTGACTACAATTTGGTAACTCAAATACTGTAGAGTTACAGTGGAAACTGTGGAAGTCTTGACTGAGCAAGGAATTTTGTAGATAGTGACACAGACTGAGAAAGATTATTTAGTCAGACTGAGACTCTAACTGGCTGTACATCTAGTGACCGCTGCAATGCTAGCGTTAAGGCATGGACTGTCATAACTGTGGATAAAAGGCCATGTAGAGCAGGCACGCAGGAATAAAAAGAGCACACACAAAAACTCAAAGACTGAAAAGAAAGGAGACGCTGTAAAACAAAAAAAGATGTTCACACAGTTAAGCCTGGTAGTGAGAGAGGTAGTGGATCTGCAGAGGATGAATTGCTTGCTGCAGTAAATATTGTGTGAATAATGAGAGCTCAGAAAGCTCTTGGGCTAAACCCAGGTTGAGGGGACATTCGGTGAAAATGCAGACAGATACTGGGTCAAAGGCAGCATTAGGGTGATGCAAAATCTATGGGAAATTCCCACATTTTTTATGACGTACGCAGGACATCAAGTGCACATGAAAGGACTGACAGGCGTGGCTGTTGAGTGGCACGGCCAAATTTCAAGGCTTCCAAGTTGATGTTATGAAGGGGGATGACAAAAATCCAGCTAGACTAAATGGTCAAGAAGCTGTCATGTGGTTCCACTCACCTGTAGGCCATATTGGAAAAACAAGGCCACATGCTATCAGACCCAAGATGGAAGCTGACCTGGACACTGATCAAGAATGGGTTATGGAGCCTGTGATGATCAGTGAGTGGGCTACACCCATCGTTCCACTCCGCTAAGGGTCGCAGGGGGGCTGGAGCCTATCCCAGCTGACACTGGGCAAGAGGCAGGGTACACCCCGTTTAGTTTTTTCTTTTGCTTATATAGTCATATAACTATGAATTCCTTCCTGTGACATCATTTCAGCATACATATTGTGATAGCCCTGGCAAACCTGAAAAAAAAAGATGTTTATTACTTGACTGTGCTTGAAAGGGTTGAGATTATACATGCATTAATTCACATTAAATCTTGGTGAAATCATCAACTCTGAAAAGAGATAAGGAGTGTAAGGCAAATTTCTTTATCTGTAACCATTTGTGACATCTAGACCATTTGCTTGTTTACATTCTCATTGGGATGTGGATTCTGTGGGATGCCCCAGGTGTGAAAGATCACCCCAGGGGTGGGGTGCCACTTCCAGTGGCAGACAAAGGGGTGCCAAGGAACAACAAGATCAAGGATCCTTTGTTCCCCTTGAAGGGTGTTCCTCAGGTATAAAGCTGAAGTATCCTTGGGCTAGATACTGAACCCCAAAAATGAATGAATGTTTAGATAGCACATTATATATAGAACATGTGCTGTATGAATGTGTGTGAATGGGGTGAATGTGATCTGTAGTGTAAAGTGCTTTGAGTGGTCGAAAAGACTAGAAAAGCGCTATATAAGTACAGTCCATTTACGTTCAGGGTCTTTTGCCATCTCCTGACCACTCAGGTGGTAACTGACCTTTTTCTTGCAAGGAAAATAAAACTTTGTCGGCTGGCAGAAGTCTCTATTTCATTCTTCATCATGCAGCTGAAAAGGAGGAGGTATTTTTCTCAGGAGGTGCAGCAGCTTCCTGCACACCTGTTCCCTCAGCTCCCCAGAATGCTGTACTGTATATACCTGCAGGACCATCTATTGCCTATCACAGACTAAAACCCATTAGGATTTGGTTACCTGATGTAACTAATCATTGGACAAAAGAATCCAAGCTTGTTTGGTTTTAAGCTGAGCTTCCAGGTGGCTTTAGTTATGTTCAGTAGCATGTTCACATAGATGATGGCTAGGTGTAGTGGCCATGCTAAACCCATAAGTTTGACCTGAGGCCAGTGGTAGAGGAAAAACCATGGGCTCACAAAAATGGTTTATCCCCTGTGAGCATGAAAGTGCAGCCAAAAGAATAAACGCTGAAGGGTGGCGCTAAGTCACAAGTAACAGAAGGAAGAGGAAAAAGTGGAGGAAGCAAATAAATATGTTAACATATCACTCATAAAGAATAAGCAAAAGCTGTAAACAAGTATTTATTACAATCCTCACATTTTCTTGTGAAGAGATATGGTGTGGTTTGTGTTGCACAATTAGCTGCCGCAGTGGCTTTCTTTTATTTCATTCTTTCATTGTTGGAGCTTTAATTGAAGCATTGATTCATTTCTGTCTGCAGAATGCTAAGTATGCTGTGGAATTTGCTGTGAAACTCAGATATTCTCAGGTGCAGAAGAGCTGTCTTACTGCTGTAGATCTTTCTATCTTTGTTTGTCTTCAGCTTTATATGAGCAGCAGCAGCAGCAGCTCTTCCCCATCCTCTGTTATTTGCACCAAACTGTCCATAATTACACTTGGTATATTTGTGAAATCATCTCCTAAGTTGAATGAAATGATATTGTGATTCTGTTCTAGTGTTAAACAAATGTCACCTGAGGAGACCCAGTCTTCAGCAGCCTCAAGTTTGGATGTGAAGATCCATTTAAAGACATCCAGTACGCACAGTCTTGGTGTGTTTACTGAGGGCACTTTGAAGCCGAGTGTTGAAAGGTTTGTTGTTCCACCGTCGAGCATTTACAAGGAAAATGTATCAGTGCTTCTGCTTCACTTCATCTCTCTACAACATGACTTGTGTCTTTGGACTCTTTTTGCTGATGCCCCTCTTTAAAGCTGTAATATGTTCCTCAATTCTGAAATCTACAATACTTTCTCACATTAAAATACCAATAAGCAAATACAGTTCATTCGACATTATCGAGTCTGTCTTTCAGTGGTTCTTCTTTTTGCCTGAAATGAGCTCTTCAGTGAGCTTAGGATGTTTTCAAGTGTAAATCATTTGCTGTTAGTGTGTCCTATGTTCATAGTAGTAAGTTGTGTTATGTTGTGGGACAACAGTATGCATTAACAACACATTCAAGTCACTTTAGAATCCATGCTGGTGTGTCTAAAGGTGCCTCCACAATAACCTTTCTAGTCACATTCAAATAAACTACGGGGTTTCATCTCATTGGGTTCTTAGCATGTCCAAGACCAGGTGACCTACACTCAGTACTGTGCCTGAACGCATCTTTCAGTTATTCAGTTATTATTGGTGAGCTCTTTATGACACCAGAGAGCATAAATTAACACATGCAGTTCAGTGAAATGGTAGGTCCACGTAACACTGATGATGCAGGGTGATGTCATCAAAACTGTCCAATGAGTGAGACACCTGTTGGTCCATGTGACTTCATGATAACTTTATTGTAAGTCACTGCAATTGAAAGCCAATAGGTCATTTTCTCTTTTTGTGGTTTGGTTGAACTGAACCTTTAATTGCATCTTGAAATTTCGACATTTTATCTCGTAACAGAAAGACAACCCCTCTGCTTTTTACTTGTGCACTTGGTCTCTGGCAGTGAGAATGAGGATTTGCTCTGCAGGAAATACAGATTCAAAAGTTCTCTCTGTTGTGAACTCTAATCAGCTAAAGTCTTTCAGCTCCACTAAATCAACCCTAGGCCTCAGGTCATTAAAGTGTGATCCTAATGCTAACAGCTATCTGTTGTGGAGGTTGTGCTCTGCATTCCCACTAACACTATGTGTTTGCTGCTGTGGACCTGTTTCTGTTGGTGTTTTTATTGAAGTTCAGTGACTCAGTGTGCAGTTCCATACCATAAACTACTTAACAGGTGTTACAAATTACATGAGGGCAAATGGACCAGGTTCTCTCCTGGCCCATTTGACACAGGTTATCTACTGTATCATAGTGTTTAGCATGTTTTTAGCAGGGTGATGCTGCTGATGCTGTATTCCTGAAAACCAACATCTTCCTCTTTGCAGGTGAAACAGGAAGCAGTTTGTGTTGTTGTGTGAAGAAGTATTAAGATCCTTCACATAAGCAAAAGTCTCACAAAATAACACAAACTAACTAACCAATTGAGTTCCAGCAGCTCCTGTGTTCTAAAATTCCTGTTTTTCTCTGGTGGTGATATAAAGTGATGTTTGTGGTTAAACAAAAATGATCCAACTCTTTAATAAAAAGCTCTGTCTCTGTAGGAATCCTATCCATAACCTGTCAGCGGCAAAAACAAGCACTTTGGTGGATGTACTTTGACAGTGTCCATTTGATTACATTGCAGCAGCTGACTTTAATCGATACTGCACCGATTCCAAAGATCCCTGTCCCTGTCAATCATTTACAGCCAAAAACATGAGGCCTAGGTTCAAAAAATACCAGTTATTCTTTACTGAAACACAGGATTATTAGTCCTGTGATGTGAACACATTAACTTGTATCTCTTCTCCACAAGTAATGTCAGCCCATATGGGTGGTGAGCCACCAGGTCCCCTGGTATTAACCCTTTTCCATTTAGCGGTGTAGATGGACAGGTGTAGGACCGATGGTCTCACTCTAAAGAAATGTAGCTCTTTCTGGTCAGTCAGTTGTATATGATAGTTTCTTAGTCATTCTTTTAAAAGTGAAATATTAACTCTGTGCTGTAATTAGACACATGATCATTATGTATCAAATCTGTGAGTGTCCATGTAAATTTTGCTGAGGAAGCTAAAGGCAAAACTTCTCTGACAATTGAAGATATTTATGTGGTAATGAGGTTAATAATTATTTAAAAACCCTGCTAGTTGATATGACCACAACTTTTGAAAAATATCTGTTTTTTGGCTCTTTATTATTTCTATAAGTGGCTCGATTGTTGGTCATTTGGTTTTACATGCGTTGTTCTTGTTTAATTATTAATATTTCTTGGTGTCAGGACGAGAAGAGAGAGCAGAGGAGATCCTGATTTCAATGAGGATACCTGATTAATTCAAGTTATTGTAGTTACTAAATGAAGGTTTTAAATCTGTATAAAAAATAAAAACAGTATGGCGTCAGAAGGAACTTTTACTTCTAACGTGTGCATGCACAGACATAATGCCAAATAATATTAACACCCTAAATGACAACAATACTAATATTCAACTGAAATAGCTTGGTGTCTGATTTAGAATCACCAAACTGTCTGGACTTTTGCATTGAAATGACAATAAGCTGCATCACAGGAGTATGAATCAATAATCTATTAAGCTGCATCAATCACTGAGCATGTAAGCAGTGGACCAATCATAGTGAGTAGAACTCCCTATGAACAGCCAGTCTTAGCAGTCAGGTGCTGGTTGGTTGCAGGAATCCCCATCCTAATGTCATCTTAATGTGAAGCCAATTTATTTTCCAAAGATTCTTTTAGAGCATTTAGTCTTTTATTAGTTTTAATAGTTGACAACTTTGGAGAGATGGGTAATAAGGGCAGGAGGAGAAGGTACCCCAGTCAGAAAAGGAAGCATGAATATTGTAGTTATGTGGTATGTGCCTTTACCATTTGGCCACCAGACACTGTTTGCAGTGATCTCTTGCTGGGTATGGAGCTGTACTGCAGTGGAGATAGGAATCTTAATTATCAGCTACATTTACTGTGCAATCTTGGATAATATTGTTGATGTTTGCTTTCATCTCCCTGAATAAATGGTTTACATATTTAGAATATGGTTTAACAGTGTGATGGCTCATGTGGTTGCCCTGCTATGATTTTATGACTAGCAGAGTCATTCTGTCTTAAGAGGGTGACAGTAAAATCAGAACTGTGTGGACACAGCACATTTTTCTTTAATGCTGTATAAGAGTTCACATGCTCTACATGGTTTATAGTGCCTGATCACACGTATTCATGTGATGTCAATATTTTTTAAATACATACATTACATGGTGCTGAATCAGAGAGCGTATACTGTGTAGATTTTAAATTAAACTATGGGAAATTACTACACACTACACAATAATTATTATGATTATATACCTTTATTATTTATTCTCACTATACTTGTTGGGTCTGACAGCATCATGCATTAGGTCAATGGCAGGTCCCCACAAAGATAGGTGTACAACTGTGTGCGTGCGTGTGTGTGTGTGGTTTCACAGAGAAGGGAAAGGTTCTATTATATGATAATGAGCCTTCCATTCATCTGCTATGATGCATTCATTCTAGAACTAAGTGCTTCTCCACAGAACACTCACCTAACCAGAGCCTGGACTGAGTGACACTTGTCTTCAGTGGGAATTTGCATTCATCTATTATCCAGCCAACTGTTTCTTTATGCTCTGTTGTGTCTTTCTTCAGGTGACTTGGAGAGCCGACACAGAAGAAGAGGCCAGGTAAGATTTTCTTATTTGACCAAAGCAAATCTGATGACAAATGTTGTTTAGCTTTACATGTATCTAGACCAACTAACTTCTTTCATTTCTTTATATTTTATCTTCTAATCCTTCCTCTTTCTAGAAACTATTCATTTTCAACATGATTAGTTAATGTTTCAAATATTATTTTGCATCCTGCAAGTACCTGCTTACAACTTAAAACACGCTGAGAAATCCAAGGAAAGGTTTAATCGAAAGCAACTGGACTTAGTTATAGTCTAGAAGACGTTTCACCTCTCATCCAAGAGGCTTCATCAGTTCATGTTCGCAGCTGACCAGGCTGGGACTGGTCCAACTGATTTTGGTGTGGAGACCCAAGTATTTAACCTCTGTGGGGGGGCTTTCACCAGACCGATGATGTCATGGCTCTTTTGTGTTCCATGTGTCAACGACAGTCGTTAGGTTGACAGTCGTTGGTAGAAACCATTAGTTTCAACTTCGTTAGTGCCCCATTGTGTTATAACAACAGTCATTGGAGTCACATGAGGCGAGTCACATGTGAAAGGTTGTTTTTCCTAGAGGCCAAATTGTTAAGTCTCCTGGGAAGGGATGAAAGGGCGGCATTGTATATTGGAGATAGGTGGTGTCTTAGACCTCCTCCTCGGTTTAGAGATGGTTTCTCTACTTTAACATAGATGGCTTCTTTTACTCCTCTTTCAAACCATCTGTCCTCTCTGTCCAGGATGTGGACCTTATTGTCCTCAAAGGAATGGGTTTTCTCCTTTAAATGTACATAGACAGCAGAGTCCAAACCTGAAGAGTTCGCTCTCCTGTGTTGGGCCATGCGTTTGTGTAATGGTTGCTTTTGCAAAGCATGAGAGGTGAAACGTCTTCTAGACTATAACTAAGTCCAGTTGCTTTCGATTAAACCTTTCCTTGGATAACTATGACCTGGATGAATGAGAATATTCACAGAATTCACACTGAGAAATAACTAGGAAATATTTGGATGAACATGCAATAAATACAGGACTGATTCTACAACAGCAATGAGGTTTTTCTTCATAATTAAGACACTGACTTTCTCTTAGTATCCTGGGAAGGTGGACAGGAGATCAGATGTGTGATGGTACAAGACGTCCGTCACAAGCTCGTTCCAGAAATGAAGAGACAAAGGAGGCTCTGGAGCCTCAGAGAGAAGGTTAAGGTCAAGGTCAAGGTCAAGGTTTGTAACTGCACCCACACATGCACACACAAACATACAGCACATACCCTTCATGGGCAGCATTGTGGCTCTGTGATTAGCACTGCAGCCCCACAGAAAGAAGATGCTGACATCTTGGTGTCTCAATTCTTCTTTCTGTGTGGAGTTAACATGTTCTCCTGGTGCTTGCGTGGGTTTTCTCCAGGCACTCCGGTTTCCTCCCACACTAAAAAAAACATGAAATTTAGGTGAATTCAATAAGTTCCTAAAAAAGAAAATTCATTTGTTGGTCTTTGTGTCTGAATATACAGCCAGTTATACCACACCCTTGGTTTGATGGTTGTTTGGTTGGTTGGTGTAGATTTTCTGTGTTTTAATCTGTGTCAAATTTCCATGTAACACATTATATCATGACTAACAGAGCTCCTTTTCAAAAACAAATACTGTGACACTTATGGAGACAAAGGAAAAGACAAGAAGTCAGCCTGTCAATAGAGCTCTCATACAAAGTTCAACATACAAATTCAAATGGAAAACGTGTTACTGTATATGTTAAAATATGTATTAAATGTATGACAAAAGAGACCGTGCATGGCAGCAAACAAGGCAGGGATATAACCTGTGAAACAGATACAATGAAGAAGAATCAACCATTTACAGAAATACATGTTTTGAGTCTTTTAAATTTATGTTATAGACTTTTAGAAAATTCCTTCATATTATTAGAACACAAACTGAAAAATAGGGTGATGGAAAAAAAAGTTTTTCTTTTTGTTTGCCAAGGACATAGTTAGCATTTTAAATTAGTCCAACATGTTTAAATGTATGGGAGTTATTACCAGTGCTTTGCCTAACTCACTAAGAAAGAGTCCTCTCCTCTGGAGCTTTCTGTGGTGCCAACTTGTGTTTGATGTTGATCTGTGTTTGATGCTAAACATCCCATATGTTCTAAAAGTAATCAGCAGCTTGTTTTGCTTGCACAATGATGAACTACAGAAGAAAGAACTGAAATATTTCATTCAGGATATTTGATATCCTTACCACCTGCATAAGCAGTTTTTTGTTCATTTCCTCAAATGACAAGATTGTTATGTTGCTATGGAGACTTTAAAAAAATCAAACCACAGAAAAAACTGTCAAATGCCAAAAACTATCAATACTGGACCTTTGAAAAGGCAAAACAGTGCTGGAGTGTTTCTCTAAAAACATTGCTGGGTTGCTGAACAGCTGGTTGGGTTATTTTGACTCAGGTTTATTCATTTTCCTGCTCATCCAGTGTCAGAACTTCCTGCATCCATCTCTTCCAGGATTTTATGGCAGGGAAGATGAAGATTGTACAGTTAATATGAACTCATGGTAACACTTTATATTAGTCTACACTTATTCATCATCAACTACTTGCTTATTTGCATGAATATTGGCTCCTTATTAGTCATTATTAAGGAGTCAGTAATAAAAAACTCTGCATGATCATATGCATCACATATTTCCCTCAATAACCTCCTAATACTGCTTACTGATAATAGGTAAGGAAGTTATCTTATAAGGTAGTAGTAAGACCAGAAAAGTCATTCTCTCTAGTGTTAATAAGGAGTTACTGTTACTGCTACCTTATAAGGTCCATACTGAGCAAAGCATATTAAGGTCATAATTCATGTACAACTTACTTAATTACAATCAGTGAGCAGTAATTAGGAGGTTACTGAGGGAAAACTCTTAGTTAATGGACTAGTAGCTGTAGAATATGTATATAATATACTAAGTGCTTTACAATGATTAATAAAGTGCCAATATGCATGCTAATAAATAACCTCCACACACACACACACACACACACACACACACACACACAGCTAAAGTCCTGGCAGAATATTCACAGAACATTTGTCCTAAGCCAACATTGGTGATGGAAATGATTTTTCATCAAAGCAAGCTGTTAGAGAGAAAGACCTGCGACGAACAACGAGTTGAGCAACAGGTGGCAGCATGTGAGGAGGAGGAAAGAAATAACTGAGGGAAAAAGAGAGAAACAGCAGGAGGAGCATCAGAGGAAAGAAGAACAACATGGAGAAAAAGTGACAAAAGAGAGAGGGTGTCCAAGGAGAAAAGGACCAGGTGGAGAAGAGGTAATGAAAGAGGAGGCGGGGTGCCCGAGGAGAAGAGGACAACACGGAGCAGGAGAGTTGAAACAGTGAGAGAGATGTGAGAGGAAAAAAGACGATGTAAAGAAAAAGTGAAAAGCAGGAGGAAAAATGTTTTCACATAACAAAATAATGTTTCAAAATGTTTTGATTCAAATGAAACACTGTTTTGAAATAAAAACAAAGGCAGCAAAAATGACTGTATGATGTTGCATTTTATTTCCTGTTTGACTCAATGTTGTCGGGCCGTGATGATTGGTGGGCGTTTCTGTATGTTACAAGCACACATGCCCCAGCCCCCGCCCCCGCCCCCCAAAGGCGGGGCTTTCTGTCTAACCCTAACCCTCCGCAAACCCCATTGGATAGCGCATGTGACAGTACGGGGCAGGGTAGCTGACGGGTGTGATCTGGGATTTGGAACGCGGCAGGCGCAAAGAGAGGCCTACTGTGACGGTGGTGGCTGGGACGACTGGGGTTCTCGGCTGCCCTCAAGGCGAAGGCCGTACTGACTCTGGTTTCTCTTCATAACGCACAAGTCTTTCGCCTTTTACTAAAGACTTCCGTGGAGAGGAACGCCAACGAGTTTAAGCTATTTTTGGTAGGTTTGGCCATAAGGCTGAGCCCTTTGAGTGTGTGAAAAGTCATGAGTTGTCTGTGTCTTATCCTGAAAGATTGATCTGAATCCTTCATTACAGTATTTGTTGCTTGAATCAGATTTCTTTTTGGCTCTAAATGATTATTAGAAGAATACTTTTTCTTCTCTTTTCTTTTTTGGTTTCCTTTTTGGTGCTTTCCCTGAGATCATTAGTCTCCTCTGCTCAGGTATCCTAGCCCGGATAGACCCTTTATACGTGCCAAAATAACACTGGCAGATCTGTTATTTCACATAGCAATCAACAATAATCGGGATTTTCTCTAACAGTCAACAGCAAAACTAAGAAATAACTACTCCACCCAACAAGAATTTTCCATATGGCCTGATCAAACATTTGGCTCTCCCATTTTCATCCGAAATTGCTCAAAACGTACATCGGTGAGCCACACGTCCTTGTGGACGACGTATTGGGTCATTGTGCCGAAAACCCAGACTGCGCTCATTCATTCGGCAGCAGTGCAGACTTTACAGAGGTGACTTTCCAGCGCCTAATACCCGATTGCCGAAAGTGACGTGACATAAAACAGAAGTACAAAACAGAGCGTGAAATACAGGCTGCAAAATAAAAGTAGTTTTGGCATGCCCTGTCTCAACTACAGAGGAAGCGGCATTCTGCTGTTGTAAGATAGGCAGGAAAAGATGGGGACAAAAAGCTTACGGCACCTGGTATTCCCAGGCGGTCTCCCACCCAAGTACTAACCAGGCCCGACCCTGCTTAGCTTCCGAGATCAGATGAGATCGGGCGCGCTTTTTAAAATTTTAGTTTTAATCTTTTATTATCAATAATATCAGAAATACTCAACCAAAACAAAACAGTCATTAAAGGCAAAACAAAAATTCTAATTTTACTTTTTTTTTATTATCAAAAATATACAGAATATCACATCAAACAAACAAACAAACTCACAAAAAAAATCAATCAATCAATCAATCAATCAAATCACATCCTCCCAGATTATGCTTCCATCAAGACAAAAAAAAACAAAACAAAAACCACAACATTAACACAAAATACATCTTCAACAATAAACCAATCAAAATTTAAACAAGAGCTTTCCACAATCATCCACACTAATCACCCCACTCTCTTCCACAAACCACTCCCCAAATTCCTCCTTCTCTAAATACATCCACATCATATTCACAAATGTCTTAACCCGTGTAACAAACAAACCCCAAATCTCCAACCTCCTACCCTCAAAGTGCATAAAATTCCTCCTGCACCACACCGCTTGCCTAGCTATACTAAGCATCATATTTAACAAATTCACTCTTAAACCTTTCTTCCTTTTACTCAACCCCAGTAAAAAAACACTTTTCCACTCCCTCCCTTCTAAAATCCCCCTCTCCCAATTCTTTTCCACCCACTCTTTAATTTTCATGCAAAAACCCACCACCTCCCCACACTCCCAAAATAAGTGAAACAGTGTTTCCGGCTTTAGTTTACACACATCACAATCCCTGCTAACCTCCCTATTAAACTGGTGAATGACCACATTCGTGAAAACCCTATTGTGCCTTATTTTAAAATCTAAATCCTCACACTCAACACTTAAAAATTTCACATTCATATTCTTCCACATCATTTCCACATCCCTCTCAGACACAAACATCCTCCAAACTTTCTCACCCTCAGGAATTTTAAATTCTTCCTCTATCAATATCTCATAAATCTGCTTCAATTTTATTTCTCTAAACATTTTTTTAACCCCAACACAATCAATAAAAAGACTCGGCATATCACATGATCCCCTTTTTAAAGTATATTTTACAATCAATGCTACCCAATTCACAGGCAGGCTCCCTTTTATTTTCTCAAAAAACCTTTCCACTGTGGCCCACCTTACATCTTCATCCCATTCCAGCACACAGTCAAAAATCGCTCTTCCCGGCAGGAAACCCGGTACATACTCATAAACTATGTCTTTCACTTGCCTCACCCCAGCCAAATAAAACAGTTCATTTTGTAGCATGTTCCCATTATTAATTATCTTGGGGTTCAGAAATAAAGGCTGTTTAAAGACCTGGTTTACATCAACACAATCATAGTACACTTTTTTCTTTAAAAACCCAGCCCATGCCCTAAATACCTCTTGATAAAACGGTGGGATTTTATCTAAAACCCTTCTTTTCAAAACCATAAAAATCCCCTCGTCCCCGCACCCCCCACTATAATGTAGAAACTGCTTAAAAAACAATTTCCATTCATACTCCAAATCACTATATAAAAACTTTTGCACCAGTTTGATTCTTATTGCATTTCTCTTTGTTTCAATGTCCACCAGCTTTAAACCACCTCTTTCTCTACAGCCAATCAAAGTTTTCATCGCTATTCTTACCCCCTTCCCACCCCAAATAAAACTGTTTACTGCATTCTTTAATTCAAATAAAACCCAATCTGGCATATCCAACACACCTAAAACATAGTAAATCTTTGACAACAATAGCACATTCACAACCAACACTTTTCCTTTCAATTTCAACTGCCTCAGTTTCCAAAAAATTTAATGTATTTTTAATTTTATTCAATACCCCAGCCCAAGTTTCATCCCTTGCTTCCCTTTCCTTAATTCCTATATTAATCCCCAAAATCCTAATATAATCCTCCTTCATCTTAAATGGCAACACACATTGTTTATTTCCCACATCCCCAAACAGCATTATTTCAGTTTTGTCCACATTAATTTTGGCACCCGAGGCTCCTTCATAAATCTTCAAATCCTCTATCACGTAATTCACACTCTATATTTTTTACAGTAAAATTTGTGTCATCTGCAAACTGATAAATAAGACTACTTCTACCAAATGGTATGTCAACACTTAATATCCTTTTATCCTGCTTCACCATTGTTGCCAACGGTTCAGCAGAAATGCTATATAAAATAGCCGACAGGGGACACCCCTGTCTGATGGACCTCCCCAGCTTAAATACCTCAGTAAGTGTCCCATTCACTTTCACCCTGCTTTTGGCTGCCCCATACAATAATTTCAACCAAGCAATTATTCTATTCCCAAACCCAAATTTACCCATTGTCAGCCAAAGATACTCATGTTCAACCCTATCAAAAGCTTTATTCAAATCTACACTCATTAAACCCCCCCCCCCCTTCCTTCTCCCTGTTCATTTGCCCCACGACATCCCTAACAGAACAAATAATATCCGTTATATCCCTCCCCGGTATACTATATCCCTGCGTATTAGCGATGATACTTCCAACAACCTTCTTTATTCTATTTGCAAATATTTTTGTTAAGATTTTATAATCACAATTTAATAAACTTAAAGGTCTGTAATTCTCCAATTTAGTTCTGCTTCCTCTGTTCTTATAAAGGATTGTTATTATCCCTGTAGCTAACGAATCTGGCACCTCCCCCTTTTCTTCCATGTAAGCAAAAACTTTTAAAAGTATTGGAGCTAGTAAATCACTAAAAGGTTTATAAAATTCATTCGTCAGTCCATCTAACCCCGGGCTCTTATACTTTTTTGTTTGATCTATTGCCTCCTTGATTTCCTCAATTTTAATCTTCTCATCACATATCTTACTATCTGCATCAGACAACCTAACCCCAACTGTGCTCAACACTTTATCCACACAGTCTCGGTTAATCCCCTCTTTCCTAAACAACCCCTTATAAAACGTTTGCACCTTGTCTAAAATGCCCACAAAATCACGTACTTTTTCCCCTTTTTCATTTTCTAGCTCCCAAATAAAATTTCCCCTCTGCTTTTTTCCCTCCAAATTTAAAAAGAATTTAGTGCATTTCTCTCCCTCAACCACATATTTCGCCCTACTCCTAATTATCGCTCCCATGCATTTCTCTCTCTCCACATTTTCCAATTCACTGTGCAGCTCCCACAGCTTTGTCATATCACCCGTCGGATTTTCCTCAATTCTCTCCTCCTCCTTCTCCAGCTCCTCCCTCAATTCCAATTCTCTTTTCTTTCTCCAATAATTTCTTCTCTTCGCATACCTGATACTTATCGTCTTTAGTTTGCTCTTAACCATCTCCCACCAAGCACATACATTAGACTCAAATAAACAGTTTTCTTTCTCCCACATTATACAATTCACAATTCTTTCCCTGTAAGCTTTCTCCTCCAATAGGCTCGCGTTTAAGCACCACCCCCCCCCTTTCCCACCCCTTTTATCACCCAACTGAAAAGTCAGCGCAGCATGATCACTCAAACCAATGAAATTATATTTAATGTTCGTCAAATATACCACAACAGATCTTTTTACTAAACACAAATCAATTCTGCTCTGCTTGAGCTGACCTAAAACCATTTGTCTCCTGGAAAATTGTCTCCTATAAGGATTTTCCTCCCTCCACACATCAACTAAATCTTCTTTCAGCATTATATTGCCTAGCGCCGTTCTCGAAGTGTCACTTTTAAATGACCCAACACTACATGCATCAAGTCTTGAACACCATACATTAAAGTCCCCAGCCAACAAACAATTCCCTTTAACTAAAGGTGTCATTTTACCAAAGAAAGATTTCCTGTCAGTTTCCACATTCGGTGTATAGACATTAACTAAACGAAACAAAACATTTTGCAATTCAAAATCAATAACCAAAAGTCTCCCTTTATTATCCTTATATATTTCTCTGACATTGTCTATACACCCCTCTTTAACCAAAATAGCCACCCCACATTCCCTCTGTCCCCCATGATTAACAAAAAAAACTCCCCTCCAAAATCTCCTCATACCGTCCATAATTTCCTCAGTCCAATGAGTCTCTTGTAGGCAAATAATGTCTGAATTGAGTGCAACAAAAACTTGCTCTGCTTTCCCCCTGTCTCTAAGACCATTACAGTTCAACGAAGAAATTTTAATTTGTGCACTCATAATACCAAGAAAAAACAAAAGAAAAAAAACCAGCAGCGCTTTCCTCATACCTTTCATTTCTTTACATTCATCCTTTCTTTTCCTTTCTTCTTCCTCTTCAACTGTTTTATCATTTCCTCGCTTATGTCCATCTCCTCTCCGCTGCTTCTCCGGTTCACCTCCGTCTCCGTTCTGACCTCGCTCAGCTCAGAGGAGCGCACGCCGCCTGTCCTCTCCTCTCCTCCGCACGCCCCTCCTTCTCCAGTCTCCTCTCCTCCCCGTCCTCTCTCACCCTCAGCAGCCTCTCTAACCGCGGCGATCTCCGAGCCAGCATCCTCCCGACTGCTGCCCAACTCCTCCGTTTCCAACGACCAGATCCGCCCGCCGCCGGCCTCCGCCTCCTCCCTCTCCGCCGTCAGGTCCTCCTCCGCCTCCGCCAGCTCCTCCTCCTCCTCTCTCTCCACCATCAGATCTTCCTCTGCCTCCACCATCTCCTCCCAACTGGAAGATATGTCCGAGTACCGCGTCTCTCCCCTGAACGCCGCCGACGCTCCGCACACACACAAAGCCAGTCTCTCCCCACAGTCATTACATTTCTCTGTCTCCACACATTCACGTGCATAGTGCCCCTGGTTTCCACATTTAAAACATTTGAATGTCGGACAGTCTCTCACCACGTGTCCCGGCTGTATACACAGCCGGCAAACTTTGACTTGCCTGTCATGAATGACACGAAAATGTTCAGTCCCTCCCGCTGTCTCAAACTTGGCCGAGTACGGCAGGGACTTCACAACTTCGGTGAATTTCACCTTCATGAATCTCGTTCCATCCGCTATCAACGTCCCCGGCCACATCCTTCTTTTAATCGGCGAGATTGCTCTCACCCCCCAGTCATTTAATTTTCCCAGAATAGCTTCATCTTCAATATATGTAGGCAAGTTGATGAAAGAAACCACCATCACATCATTTTCGATTTCTTTCCCAATTACCAAACTGTTCTTAATTTTGAAGCCGTCCATCAATTTGTTTTTTCCGCTCTTATTTCTCATTGTTAATTCATAAACTTTCGCCGTCTTCAGTCTACAGCCGATAACATCGCCGCACTGCTCCTTCACCGCCCTTAACAGCTCCATCATCGTCACCTCGCCTTCTCCGTCTATCTCCGCCGTCACCGTCAATCTTCTTTCATAGATTATTTTTTCTTTGTCTCCTCCGACCGCATGCCATCCTCCATTTGCCGTTCCGTTGTCCTTTGCCATGATTTCCGTCAGTATTAAATTTTCTTTAAATTTTCCCCAAACAGCAGCCGCTGTCTGGGGAATATGTTCAACACTGAGAAAAAAAACAAAAAAGACTTTCTCCACCTATCTCCACCAGGAATTAATTTGAAAACAAAAAAGTCAAAGTTTTTCTCTCTGCTTCTCTCACACACGACCTGCTCCTCCTCCTGCTTTTTTTTTTATTATCAAAAATATATCAACTATAACATACTTTGTTTACACAAACATACTCACAATTCCACACACACAGGCACACATCACATACAATGACTATACAGAAAAAAAGAACAAATACATCAGACTCAGTTATTAAATAGACAAAACCAACTTTCCATTATCACCCATCTTAATCATCATACTCTCTTCAATAAACCATCTTTCAAATGCATCTTCATCCAAGTATTCAAACATCATTTGCACATATCTCCTGACATTCAATTTGAACAACTTCCAAACATCTAATTTCTTTTTTTCAAAGTGTACTAAATTCCTTCTACACCATACTGCATATCTTGCTAAACTGAGCATAGTGTTAACCAAATTTGTTTTAAAACCCTTCTTCTTTTTATGCACCCCAAACAGAAAAATATCCCTCCATTCCCTTCCCTCCAAAATCCCTCTCTTCCACTTATGTTTGATCAAATCCTCTAATTTTTTATGAAGCTCTCTCACCTCAGTACATTCCAGAAACAGATGAAATATACTCTCCGGTTCCAACCTACACACATCACATTCTCTATTTGCTTCTTTGTTTACTTGATGTATTATTATGTTTGTATATATTCTATTATGTCTAATTCTAAAATCCAAATCTTCACATTCTACAGTATTATACTTTACACCCAGATTTTCCCACATTTTCCCAACATCCAGCTTTGGCATTAGCGCCTTCCACATTTTTTCAGCTGTCGGGACCTTGAATTCAGATTCCAACAGTGTTGTATAGATTTGCTTCAGTTTTATCTCCCTCAGCCTTTTCCTCACCCCAACGCAATCAACAAAGAGATCTGGCATGTCGCAATCGCCCACTTTCACCGTTTGTGTATCAATGTTTTCCTCCAATGTTCCGGAATACTTCTTTTGATTTTCTCATACATATTTCTTACTGTTACCTTGCTTACATCCTCATCCCACTCCATTATGCAATCCACAATAGCTCTTGCCGGTAAAAACCCCGTTACATACTCATAAACCACATCCTTTATTTGTCTTACACCTGCTAACATAAAAGTCCCATTATGCAACATTATCTCATTTTCCATCACTCTGGGATTGAGGAATAAAGGCTGCTGAATAACCTGATTTAGATCAGCACACTCATATGACACTTTTTTCTTGAGAAACTCAGCCCAAGCACCGAAAACTTCTTGATAAAATATTGGGATTTCCCCAATGCAACTCTTTTTTAAACTCATAAAAATCCCCCCATCCCCACACCCACTGCTGTTATATAAATACTGCTTTAAAAAAACCATCCAACCATATTCTGTATCACTGTATAAAAACTTTTGTATCATTTTAATTCTTAATGCACACTTTTTAATGTCTATATCTATCAAATTTAATTCTATTAAATTCTATTTCCTTTTGTTTTCTCATAAAACTCCTCTTTTTTGCATACCTAATACTTTTCCTTTTTATTTTCCTTTTCATCCCTTCCCACCAAGCACAAATATTCTGTTCATAAAGCAGATTATCCTTTTCCTCCAAAATACAATTAATAATACACTTTCTGTACTCTTGCTCCTCCAAAAGGGAGGCATTTAGACACCACACTCCAACCCCCCTCCCACCATTATTTTCACCCAAATGAAAAGTCATAGCAGAATGATCACTTAAACCCAGAAATTTATACCTTATATTCTCCATAAAACTTAAAACACTTCTTTTAACTAAACATAAGTCAATTCTGCTTTGTTTCATGCTGCCCAACACCAGCTGCCGTCTGGAAAATTGTCTCTTGTATGGATTTTCCTCTCTCCATGCATCCACCAGGTCTTCCGTTTGCAGAATATTATTTAGGACCGTTCTTGACACATCACTTTTAAACGTAGCTGCACTACATGCGTCCAGTCTTGTGCACCAAACATTGAAATCCCCAACTAAAATACAACTTCCCTTAACTAAACCCTTTATTTTCACAAAAAAAAATTTCCTTTCGGATTCTATGTTCGGCGCATAGACATTTAACAACCGAAATAAAATACTTTGTAACTCAAATTCAATGATCAATACTCTGCCCATATTGTCTCTGTATATTTGTTTGGCATTGCTGACTGTCCCCTCTTTAATTAAAATCGCTACCCCACAATTTCTCTGCCCCCCATTGTTCACGAAAAGAACCCCTCTCCACATCGTCTTTAATCTGTCCAAAAGTTCGTCAGTCCAGTGTGTTTCTTGTAAACATAAAATGTCCGCATTTAAACCAACAAAAACTTGCTCTGCTTTCCTTATGTCTCTAAGACCGTTGCAGTTTAAGGAAGAAATCAAAATTGGCTCACTCATCAAGCACAATCCAACTAAAAGAAAATATAAAAGCAGAGCCTCTGACATACCTGTCATTTCTTCACTCCCATCTTTTCTTTTCCTTTCTTCTTCCTCTTTAATCGTCTTATCTCCTCCTCGGTGATGTCCATCTCTTCGCTGCTGCCACTTAAGCTCGCCTTCGGCCCTGATTCGCCTGCGCTCAGCAGAGAGGAGCGCGCATCAGCGTCCCTCTCCTCTCCGTCGCACGCCGCTCCTCCTCCAATCTCCTCGCTCCCCCGGCATCTCTCACCTTCCGCAGCCTCTCTGACCACGGCGATCTCCGAGCCAGCATCCTCCCGACTGCTGCCCAACTCCTCAGTCTCCAGCGACCAGATCCGCCCGCCGCCGTACTCCGCCTCCCTCCTCTCCACCGTCAGCTCCACCTCTGCGTTCTCCAGCCGCTCCCCCTCCTCTCTCTCCACCATCAGATCCTCCTCCTCCTCCACCAAATCCTCCCGGCTGGATGAGACATCGCTATACTGTGCTTCTCCCCTGAAAGCAGCAGACGCAGCACACACACACACAGAACCATTCTCTCCCCACAGTCTTTGCATTTCTCCACTGCCTTACACTCCCGTGCGTAATGTCCCTGGTTTCCACATCTGAAGCACTTAAATGCAGTCTCTCACAACATGACCCGGCTGAATACAGAGCCGACAAACTCTTATTTGCCTGTCATGGATAACCCTAAAATGTTCCATACCCCCTGCTGTCTCAAATTTAGTGGAATATGGCAGGGACTTCACATCTTCTGAAAACTCCACCTTCATGTACCTCGTCCTGTCCGCTATCATGGTCCCCGGCCACATCCTCCTTTTAATTGTCGAAATTGCTCTCACGCCCCAGTCATTCAATTTCTCTAGGATTATTTCATCCTCAATATAAGTTGGTAGATTTAAAAAGGACACTACCATTTCATCATTCTCAATTTCTTTACCAATTATTAGACTGTTTTTTATCTTAAAACCATCCAAAAGTTTGTTTTCCCTTCCACATTTCTCATCGTTAATTCATATTCCTTCGGCGACTTCAGCTGGCACCCTATCACTTCTCTGCACTCCTCTTTCACAGCCTTCAACAATTCCATTGTCGAAATCACGTCTTCTCCCTCGATCTCAGCAATCACCGTCAGTTTTCTCTCATATGTCCTCCCGTCTTTGCCTCTCGCATCAGCATGCCGTCCTCCATTCACCAGTCCTTTGTTTCCAGCCATTATACCCGTCAAACTCAGAATGAATTCCCCAAACAGCCGCCGCTGTCTGGGGATTATATTTTCAAAATAAGAGAGACACTAAACGTGCTTTAAATTTCTCTGGAAAAAAAACCAAACAAATAAACAAACAATGAGCTCTCAGACTCTGTGTTTAACTCTGCTTCTTCCACACTCCTCTGCTTCACCGATAGGCATGTTCAGGGTGGTATGGCCGTAAGCCACAGCAGCAGCTGAAGACAGACCCTTTATACGTGCCAAAATAACACTGGCAGATCTGTTATTTCACATAGCAATCAACAATAATCGGGATTTTCTCTAACAGTCAACAGCAAAACTAAGAAATAACTACTCCACCCAACAAGAATTTTCCGTATGGCCTGATCAAACATTTGGCTCTGTTCCAAGTCCATTTTCGTCCGAAATTGCTCAAAACGTACATCGGTGAGCCACACGACGTATTGGGTCATTGTGCCGAAAACCCAGACTGCACTCATTCATTCGGCAGCAGTGCAGACTTTACAGAGGTGACTTTCCAGCGCCTAATACCCGATTGCCGAAAGTGACGTGACATAAAACAGAAGTACAAAACAGAGCGTGAAATACAGGCTGCAAAATAAAAGTAGTTTTGGCATGCCCTGTCTCAACTACAGAGGAAGCGGCATTCTGCTGTTGTAAGATAGGCAGGAAAAGATGGGGACAAAAAGCTTACGGCACCTGGTATTCCCAGGCGGTCTTCCATCCAAGTACTAACCAGGCCCGAACCTGCTTAGTTTCCGAGATCAGATGAGATCGGGCGCGCTTTTTTAAATTTTAGTTTTAATCTTTTATTATCAATAATATCAGAAATACTCAACCAAAACAAAACAGTCATTAAAGGCAAAACAAAAATTCTAATTTAAACATAACATCAAATTCAAAGACAAAGTATTCAGTTACATACAACACAGAATCTTTTACATTTGTTCTAATTTCAAAACACAAACGACAGCTCTTTATCCTCTGTTTCGCTGAACAAAGTATTGTTCGATGCAAAAAGTCTCTTAAAATTCTCTCTTTCTGCTGCATGAAGCAGTTTAAGGTGGGCCTTTAAGAGATTAGCAAACAGGTTGGAAATGTTCATGTCCCTGCCCTCGTACAGGCCTGAGTTCCTCCTAAGCCAGGTCGCATACCTAGCAAAAGCAAGCACAGTGTTGATCAGAATAATGTTTTTGCTCTTGGTCTTTCTTGGGACTCCAAACAGATCGGTCCAGTTCCATTCACTTTCTGTGTAAAACGGAAGTCCACAATGATCAGTCAAGAGTGTCTTTACCCTTTCCCTGTGCCCTGACAGACAGGAGCAACTGAGGAATAGGTGTTCAATGTCCTCCTCATTCATTTTACACACCGCACATTCCCTTTTGTATAGCTCCTTGTTAATTTGGTGCAGTACAATACCAGTGAATATCCTTCTGTGTCTTAGTTTGAAGTCTAAATTGAAGATTTCTGGGGTCATACAAGGGATATCCATGTTCTTCCAAATTTCACTGACTTTATGTGAGGGGAAAAACGTTTTCCAGATCTTCTCCGAGGCTGGTCTCTTATGACTTTTACCAAGGAACAGTTTATACCAGTCTCTAGTTTTCACAGATGCAAGATTTATATTTTTCTCCCCAAGGCCGAGCAGAAAATTCAGGCTGGAGCCCTGTCCCTTACAACTGCTTTTACCCAGCAGACTGCGCCACTCAGGCGGTAGGCACTGCTCAAGTTTCCCTGCTATTCTAACAATTTGTTGTTTTCTATATTGCACCTTCATTTCACTCATTCTTCTCAGCACATGTTCTAAAATAAAGTTACCATTTCTATCCATTACTTGTCCCACCTTAGTGAGGCCAGCAACCTCCAGCTCATTGCATACCAAAAGTCTCCCCTGATAAGTGAGAAAGGGGTTTAAGAGGAAAGGCATCTGCTGCACCTGTTTTTTCCCTTGCATTCAGGCTTAGGGTTAGGGTTAGGTTTGGGGAAGGGGACACCACTGGATGTCACTAATGCGCTGGCAACATGTTATTTTGATCTTTGTCTATTTTATCTCTATATATGTATATATACCTACACACATATATATATATACAATGTTTTTTAATATATATATATATATATATATATATATATATATATTTTTTTTATAGATTCCATGCCCCATGGAGAAAAAAAAAACGGATTGATAAATGGTCCGGAGCTGGTTCAGTGAGAGAAGAGTACCGGTTTTGAAAGGATATGAAGGTAAATAAAGGGAGGGGACAGGGAGGGGTGAGGAAAACACAGCCTATTAGGACAGGGAGTATTATTTATGAAAAATGTTGAATTTTTATATATCCCTGATATTTTTTTTCCAAATTTTTTAGGACTCCACATGGAGGGAAGGGCCATCAATCACATCAATAGGTTGTGTTAGGGATCCTCAACTCTGGAGGTCCTGTTGGACCTGGATTGGGGGCTCTTCCTCCTGAAAACCGGGAGGGGGGGGGTTTATAGCTTTACTAGTTAGAGTTGGGTCCTCCAACATAGTAATAGGATTAGGTCAAGGTCAGGTTAGGGTTGGGGCAGGGTCGAGGGTCAGGTTAGGGTTAGGGCATGGTCCAGGGTTAGGGCAGGGGCGGGGGTCAGGTTAGGGTTAGGGCAAGGTTGAGGTCAGGTTAGGGTTAGGGCTAGGGTTAGGGTTAGTAGAATATCTCTTTGATCCTCCCCGTTTGGTCCGCCGACTCAATGGTTTGGTGTACAGGGTCAAAGGAAATGCACGGGCCGACGCACATCGCTACTAGGCTCCCCGTACAATGTGCCCTATCTACAACAGTAGTTCTAATTTTAGTCCCGTAGGTTATTGTTAGGCCTGAGGGTTGGATTATATTTTGTTAATCTTTTTAGGGATTTAGGGTTCTGGATCAGAATTAATTCAGAGTAGGGTTGACTTTCTGGTTGTTTTAGATTGTATTTTTAAGGTTAAAATCAAGGTCTCATTAAATTAAATTAAGAGGTCTATCAATTGGTATGAGGTTTTTTCCAGTTAGGGTTAGGGTTAGGGTTAGGGATAGAGGGTTTTAGCCAGAAGTGCCAGGGGGTGCACTTGGTTTTTGGCGAATAGCTTTGTCTGTGGTGGTCCCAGAGTCATGAGACCCACATGCCCCCCCCACTAATTCCATGATGGGCTTTCCAACGCCGCCAGCCGCACCTCTCTATGAGCTTGCATTGCTGAGATACGCTCTCTGGGCCTCATATATGGGTGCGGCCTTAGCGAAAATTCACTCTGACTGAGGCTGATGATGATGATGATGAATAATTCTATGATGGGCTTTCCAACTTGCGTTGCTTAGATACGCTGTGTACGCTCTCTGGGTGTCATATTTTATATACTTGAGTTATAGCACTTTCCGACACCCAAAGTCTTTTTCCCTAATTGTCACGCAACAAAAAGGTTGCAAAAAAGTTGAAAAAGTGCCGTAAACTAATGGCGACTATAGACCATTCTTTTGTAGGTGAGGAAAATTGCAAAATGACTTGTCAGCAAGGCCAACTGCTGTACTTTATGCCGTAGTGCCATACTTAGAGTTGTGAGTGAAATAATATGGCCACATTATACATTCTCAAACATTTCTGAGAATATCTGATAGTGAAAAGGAGGGGGAGACTGCTTGATCTGCACTTTTGTCTCAGAAGACAAAGGCAAAGGGAGAAGATGCAGAAAGAGGGATCATCAGCTGCTGATTTACAATAATAACAACTGTTTTCGTGCCTGGACTGGATACTGCCAATGTTCCTGACCTTACAGGACAATGCTCAAAGCTTTCCATACTGTGTCCTGTTAGCAAACTTTTCCCACATGTTAATTGATTTCAGACAAAATTTATGTCTAAAACACTTTTCTTGTGGTAGTGATTTTCATATGTGATAGCCATGGTAGTGGATTCCACATGCGATAGTTGTGGTCTGTGCACGGCTCCATTGCCGAGACACAGCCGTGGGCAACCCCTGGAATCACATATGAATCCACTGGCAATAGCCAAGTCCCATGGCTTGGAGTTCAGCTGGGCCACCTTGTGGGAGTGCCGGGCACAGCACTCCCTAATAATACACAAGATAAATAATAATAATAGTAATACTAATAACAACAACAACAAAACAACAATAATAATAATAATAATAATAATAATAATAATAATAATAATAATAATAATAAAGGGAATTTATTGTCCAAATCCAAGGGCTTAATTTTGAACTACTGTTTTTATTGTTTATTTGCAGTTAATGTTTGCATCACAACATATGATACAGGAAAAGAAAAATGGTAAAATGCTATGATATGGATTATGGGTGCATGAATATGAGAGAAAGAGAGGGAGAGAGAGAGAGATTTGCACATGTGTTGCACGGTAGCAGATTTGCACATGTGTTGCACTGTAGCAGATTTGCACATGTGTTTTTCAGGTAGCAGATATAAGCACCAACCACCTCATAATTTGTCACTTCACTGCAGTCATTTCAAGTGGTTGCATCAACTGTTGAAGGCTTGTGTAGTGGATTATTTTGAATTTTTATACACGATGGCAGAACAACCAGAGGAAACCATCTCTGAGAACCTTACACTCCAAAACCCTCAAACTGATGATGATGGGGAAACCAGCATTTGTTCTCTCAGCAAGGAGGATATGGACGAGGTGGACCGTTCCAAAGCCAAAGCTGCATTTTCTGAATACAAGAAAATGAGACTGACACCAGTTAAACAACCCAGTGTACCACGGCCACAAACCTCAACAATGGATGATGAAGACTCGGTTGATCCTGGAACAAAAGCTCTAAATCAAAAACTCGATGCGGTGAAGAAAATCCGACTGACACCAATTAAAAAGCCCAGAAGCCTTCTACCAAGCCCCAGCCCACCACCCTCTTCAAGCGCAGATGACCAGATGGATGTGGACAGTGGGCATGATGTAGTGTCACCCAGCTCCACTCTTTCATGCTCAGCCAGCATCAGCGACCCTCTGTCTCCACCACCCCAGACCCCAGCGAGAACTGATGAAAATGTAAGGGGTGCGGGTTCGGTTGAAAGCGCTGAAAAGCATTGGAGGCAAGAAGAGAAAGCCTTCATTGACCAAGATCCAACAAAATCGCATATGATTGCCTTCAAGAGTACATTAAAAAGTGCTCACAAAATAATATACCTTCAAGAGGCTTTAATGCATTCAAACGCCAAAGGCAGCGTATGATGCCCCCCCCCCCCCCAAAAAAAACCCCTTGATCCACATGTTTAATTTTTAAAAATATTTGTTCATAAATCTTTTCATTGTTCATAATTGTAGGTTGTTCAATACTTATTTTTCCCACTGAATAAAGTTGTTAAAAAGAATATATTGTAGGCTCAGGCTTGTGTGTATATTTGGTGAGTTATTGGGGAGAAAAAAACAAATACAAACAAAAACAAAAATTATATATCTTAGCAGAATTTCACTACCAGTTCAGCAATATTGCCACAGGGTGGCAGTCTTGCACTATATGACATATGCTGCATGAGCAATTCCTATACGTGGGCCTCTCTCTCTACTCTGGGACCCTAAGTAGCAGAGCTGACATAGAACAGGCTCCATATATGAAGATGCCTGTTTGAGAGGGAGACATTCACACCTGAGTGGGTTGTGTGACTCAGAGTTATTCGTCATACATAGCATTTAACGTTCAAAAGAAACTTTCGCCCTTGTGGTTTTAATTCGGACAATTTACTTAATGTCAAATGCAGATGTTTTATCGGTTCACCAATTTCGTCTCAGGCTGCAGTCTTGCACTATGTGTCATAGGCACGAGCAAAGCCCTTATGTGGGCCTGTAATCTTTGGGAGGCAAAATGGAGGCACCACACTCTGATGGAGTAACACCCTCCATGGTTACACAAAACTTGTTCACACTAATCATCAACCAGCAGTCACGCTCTTAAATAAATAGAAGTTGACAAAAGATTTGTGTGTGTGTGTGTGTGTGTGTGTGTGTGTATGTGTGTTGGTAACACTTTAGAAGAGTGGATGCTTTTAACACATTAATAACACTTTAGTCCTTTATAATGCAATACTATCTAGCTGTATGTCCTATATACAAGTCCAGGTATTAATACAGACTAGAAGATGTCTAACATCTCATTCTCAGACAGAAACGACTGGAGTTACTGAAAGCCAACCTTTTCTATCCAAACCGAAGAACTTTGTTTTGAACTTTTGTCTTTATTTACTTACAAATAAATAGAAACAGAAATAAGTAAATAAAAAATAAAGGTCAACTTTCTGTACAAAAAAGTCAATAAAAAATAAAATACACATTCATCGGCACATATCAACATAATATACAAATAATAAAAATAAGATATAAGACAACTTACATACGAGTGGGATGTAAAGTACAAAAGGTAATACTGAAAATTAATTGTGCAAGATGCAGATTGTGTAGGAGAAGTGGGTGAATGGTGATGATGAGGAGGAGGAGCAGGTGGATGAGGACCGATCAGTTGTATTTAGGGTTAGGGTTAGGGTTAGGGGTTAGGGTTAGGGTTGGGGTTAGGGTTAGGGTTGGGGTTAGGGTTAGGGTTAGGGGTTAGGGTTAGGGGTTAGGGTTAGGGTTAGGTTTAGTAGAATATCTCTTTGATCCTCCCCGTTTGGTCCGCCGACTCAACGGTTTGGTGTGGAGGGTCAAAGGAAATGCACGGGCCGACGCATATCGCTACTAGGCTCCCCGTACAATGTGCCCTATCTACAACAGTAGTTCTAATTTTAGTCCCATAGGTTAGGGTTAGGTCTGAGAGTTGGATTATATTTTGTTACTCCTTTTGGGGGTTTAGGGTTCTGGATCAGAATTAATTCAGAGTAGGGTTGACCTTCTGGTTGTTTTAGATTGTATTTTTAAGGTTGAGATCAAGGTCTCATTAAAGTAAATTAAGAGGTCAATATAAAACATGTAGAAGCCAATCCAGTATTCATTCTTCTCCTTTGGCTGGGCAAGAGACGAACAGGACAAGGGCTCCATCTTCTGGTCAAAATCCAGAACCACCGCTGGCAGGCTCCCTCCAAAGTTGTGAGCGTTGTTTAGATCCATTCTCCCCTGAGTCCCAGAGGGGTGAAACGTCAAAGGTATGTTCAAGTAATAAGAAATCTAGGTTTGTAATATAATTTTTGTGTTTTTATATTTTTTATATTTTTATATATTTATATTTCAGGTGATCGGGTTCCCAAAAGAAAGGGGAATTTTTTTTGGAGGAGAAATACAGTAAGTAAGGGTGATTGAACTGATAAACTGATCCAGATGAATTATGAAAAGAAAGAGGACGGGAGTAGGAACAGGTACAAGCTGTGGGATCGTCACAGCGCTGAGGCTGATCTTACGCTTCACCACAGCCCCGCCGGACTAGGCTTAACCTATTTCTCCCTGCCCCCCCAAAAAAGGGAATCAAAGATCCCCCCAGGGGAAGGAAGGGAGAGGAAAGCAAAGGTAGATGTTAGAACAGAGTAGATGTTAGAATAAGGGAACCCGGACTGTCCGATGGCACAGGCGGGTTAGGGTTAGTAGAATATCTCTTTGATCCTCCCCGTTTGGTCCGCCGACTCAACGGTTTGGTGTAGAGGGTCAAAGGAAATGCACGGGCCGACGCATATCGCTACTAGGCTCCCCGTACAATGTGCCCCATCTACAACAGTAGTTCTATTTTTAGTCCCGTAGGTTAGGGTTAGGTTTTGGAATATATTTTGTTCCTCTTTCTAGGGTTTAGGGTTCTGGATCAGGATTAATACAGAGTATGATTAACCTTCTGATGTTTTTAGATTGTATTTTAAAGGTTAAGATTGAGGTCTCATTAGGTTAAATTAAGGGGTTTGTCAAATGGTATGAGGTCCTAGTTAGGGTTAGGGGTGGGATAGATAAGGTTAAGGTTGAGGTCTGATAAGGGTAAATTAAGGGGTTTGTAAATGGTATGAGGTCCCAATTAGGATTAGGGGTAGGATATAAAAGGACTAAGGTTAGGGTTAGGGTTTCGGGTTAGGGTTAGGGCAAGAGATGGGAGAGGTTAGGGTTAGGGTTAGGGAAGAGAAAGGGTTAGGGTTAGGGTTAGGGTAGGGTTAGGGTTAGGGGTTAGGGTTAGGGGGTTAGGGTTAGGGTTAGGTTAGGGTTAGGGTTAGGGTTAGGGGTAGGGTTAGGGTTAGGGTTAGGGTTAGGGTTAGGGGTTAGGGTTAGGGTTAGGGGTTAGGGTTAGGGTTAGGGGGGTTAGGGTTAGGGGTAGGGTTAGGGTTGGGGTTAGGGTTAGGGTTAGGGTTAGTAGAATATCTCTTTGATCCTAGGGTTAGGGTTAGGGTTAGGGTTAGGGGTTAGGGTTAGGGGTTAGGGTTAGGGTTAGGTTTAGTAGAATATCTCTTTGATCCTCCCCGTTTGGTCCGCCGACTCAACGGTTTGGTGTGGAGGGTCAAAGGAAATGCACGGGCCGACGCATATCGCTACTAGGCTCCCCGTACAATGTGCCCTATCTACAACAGTAGTTCTAATTTTAGTCCCATAGGTTAGGGTTAAGTCTGAGAGTTGGATTATATTTTGTTACTCCTTTTGGGGGTTTAGGGTTCTGGATCAGAATTAATTCCGAGTAGGGTTGACCTTCTGGTTGTTTTAGATTGTATTTTTAAGTGTTTTTATATTTTTTATATTTTTATATATTTATATTTCAGGTGATCGGGTTCCCAAAAGAAAGGGGAATTTTTTTGGAGGAGAAATACAGTAAGTAAGGGTGATTGAACTGATAAACGGATCCAGATGAATTAAGTTGTCTAAGGAGAGAGAGGGACAGAGAGAGAGAGAGAGAGAGAGAGAGAGAGAAAGAAAAAGAAAGAGGACGGGAGTAGGAACAGGTACAAGCTGTGGGATCGTCACAGCGCTAAGGCTGATCTTACGCTTCACCACAGCCCCGCCGGACTAGGCTTAACCTGTTTCTCCCTGCCCCCCCAGAAAAGGGAATCAAAGATCCCCCCAGGGGAAGGAAGGGAGAGGAAAGCAAAGGTAGATGTTAGAACAGAGTAGATGTTAGAATAAGGGGCACTTGTGTCTCTAGGGAACCCGGACTGTCCGATGGCACAGGCGGGTTAGGGTTAGTAGAATATCTCCTTGATCCTCCCCGTTTGGTCCGCCGACTCAACGGTTTGGTGTAGAGGGTCAAAGGAAATGCACGGGCCGACGCATATCGCTACTAGGCTCCCCGTACAATGTGCCCCATCTACAACAGTAGTTCTATTTTTAGTCCCGTAGGTTAGGGTTAGGTTTTGGAGTATATTTTGTTCCTCTTTCTAGGGTGTAGGGTTCTGGATCCGGATTAATACAGAGTATGATTAACCTTCTGATGTTTTTAGATTGTATTTTAAAGGTTAAGATTGAGGTCTCATTAGGTTAAATTAAGGGGTTTGTCAAATGGTATGAGGTCCCAGTTAGGGTTAGGGGTAGGATAGATAAGGTTAAGGTTGAGGTCTGATAAGGGTAAATTAAGGGGTTTGTTAATGGTATGAGGTCCCAATTAGGGTTAGGGGTAGGATATAAAAGGACTAAGGTTAGGGTTAGGGTTTCGGGTTAGGGTTAGGGCAAGAGATGGGAGAGGTTAGGATTAGGGTTAGGGAAGAGAAAGGGTTAGGGTTAGGGCCTGAGGAGGGGGAGGTTAGGGTTAGGATAAGGAAATGGGAGAGGTTAGGGTCAGGGTTGAACAAGAAGGAATGAAAGATTAAGGTTAGGCAAGGGAAGAGAGTTAGGGTTGGAGTCAGAGAGGGTTAGGGTTAGGGAAAAGAAGAGGGTTAGGGTTAGGGCAAGCTGTGAGAGAGGTTAGGGTTAGGATAAGGAGATGGGAGAGGAGGGTTAGGGTTAGGCAGGAAAGTTAGGGTTAGAGTCAGAGAGGGTTAGGGTTAGGGCATAGGATGGGAGAAGTTAAGGTTAGGGTTAGAAAGGGTAGGAGAGGTTAGGGTTAGGAAAAGGAGATGGGAGAGGAAGGTTAGGGTTAGGAAGGAGAGTTAGGGTTAGAGTCAGAGAGGGTTAGGGTTAGGGCATAGGATGGGAGAGGTTAGGGTTAGGTTAGGAAGGTTAGGGTTAAGGTTATGGTTAGAGAGGGTGGGAGAGGTTAGGGTTAGGAAAAGGAGATGGGAGAGGAAGGTTAGGGTTAGGAAGGAGAGTTAGGGTTAGAGTCAGAGAGGGTTAGGGTTAGGGCATAGGATGGGAGAGGTTAAGGTTAGGTTAGGAAGGTTAGGGTTAAGGTTAGGGTTAGAGAGGGTTAGGGTTAGGGTTAGGGTTAGAGAGGGTTAGGGTTAGGGTTAGGGGTTAGGGTTAGGGTTAGGGTTAGAGAGGGTTAGGGTTAGGGTTAGGGTTAGGGTTAGAGAGGGTTAGGGTTAGGGTTAGGGGTTAGGGTTAGGGTTAGGGTTGGACAAGGAAGGAAAGAGAGTTAAGGTTAGGTAAGAAAGGAGAAGAGAGTTAGGGATAAGCAAAAGAAAAAGGAAACAAAGGAGAGAGAAAAAAAAGGGGGAGTGAGAGAGAGAGAGAGAGAAAAATTCTTTTTTGTGGAAAAAAAAGGGGGGGGAAAGGAAAAGAGGGGAGCACAAGAGGGAGAAAGAGAGATAGGGAAAGAAAAAGAGAGAAGAAAAAAAGGGGGGGGGTTTTGGGTGGTGTTTAGTTTTTTGGATCTAAATTTAGGAAGCCTACCCTATTTTGAACCAGATTATATAGAAGGTTCCTATAATTCTTTTATTGTAATTGTGTGGATTTAAGCTTCAATGTTTTTTATTTTATAGTAACTGACTTACTATTTTTTTCTTTTTTTGTCTTTTTATTTTTATAGAATTCTTTCAGAGGATTTTCCTTGGACATCTGAAGCCTTGATCGGTCCTTGTATGTTTTTGTCGTATTTTGTGTTTATTTATTTACAGTATTTTTTATAAACACCCATCTATCACGAGGTGACAGATAGTTTTGGGATAATTTTTATTTTTTTGGTAATAAAGGGTAATTAGGTAGGATTGGATTTGAATTAATTGTTACTAAGGATCAAGGTTTTAGGTTTTCTTTTGAATTTTTGATCTTTTAGGAACACATCATCAGTAGTGGACCCCGGGATCCTTGAGTGTTTCGGCCATTATCACTAGACACTCTCACCCGAGGGAGGCCCCGCCGGGATTGATCACTTCCCGGGGTGTGTTCCTTAATTAGTAGGTTTTCATATTAAAATCTACTTTTTTGTTTCTTTTTGTCTTTTTTTCTTTTGTCCTTAAGACTTGTTCAATGATTTTAGTGTTATATTGGTTTTCTTTAAAGCTAAAGGTTTGGATTAGAGTTGTTTATTGTCATTTTGTTGTTGTTATTATTCTCCTTTGTTGTTATTATTATTATTATTGTTAGTATTATTAAAAGAAAGGGAGGAAAGGGGCTTTTTGTGTTGCTTGAGTCTTCCTCTTGTTGTTAAGTAACAGAGATTTTAGTTGATATTATTTTCCCTCTACAGTTCAGTTTCAGTGGTCAAGTTGGAAGTTAATTTGTAGTTTTAGTTTTCCATCAGTTTTGAGGTTTCTTCTGGGATTTTAATATTAAAATTTAAATCTACTTTTTTGTTTCTTTTTGTCTTTTTTTTCTTTTTTTCTTTTGTCCTTAAGACTTGTTCAATGATTTTAGTGTTATATTGGTTTTCTTTAAAGCTAAAGGTTTGGATTAGAGTTGTTTATTATCATTTTGTTGTTGTTATTTTTATGTTGTTGTTCTTCTCCTTTGTTGTTATTATAATAATTATTATTATTATTGTTAGTATTATTAAAAGGGAGGAAAGGGGCTTTTTGTATTATTTGAGTCTTCCTATTGTTGCTAAGAAATAAAGATTTTAGTTGATATTATTTTCCCTCTAGTTCAGTTTCAGTGGTCAAGTTGAAAGTTAATTTGATTTAGTTTTACATCAGTTTTGAGGTTTCTTCTGGGACTGTTTAAGGTATCACAATTTCAGGATTTATAGACAACCCCTAGGTCCCGTTGCATCCACGGCCTGGTCACCTAAGCTGGACCAGGGGATGGTAATTTTGGGGATTATGTAAAGATTTGAAAGAGTCCAACTGGATTGTGGGTCTGTTCAAATTGGACGTGTGTGGTGCACCATGGGCTGTGCAATGGTGAGGCTAACCCTCATAGAAGACTGGGCTACGATTAAGGTCCTGATGCCCTGGACCACCGCACCCTGCGTGCTGTTCCTAGAAGCGGAACCCAGGGGGGTCGCATACGTACCTGACCTGACCAGCACAGACCAGTTGTTAACACCGCTAGGTTTCCCCTAGCCTGGCCGATCAGGGCTGAAGTTGGGTCTCACATTTCTCCCTCCTATAGGGTTAAGGTGAGTACAGGTGGGGTCCCCCGTCCCACCGGGAAACTAAACACTAAAACTAAAATTAAAAAATAAATAAAATTAAGCTAAACCCCAGGAAATCCCCCTCAGGAATGACCAGGACCAGCCCCGACAAGGCGTTGCCTTCCCGGACACCCCGAGGGCAGGAAGGTCCAGGGCCAGCCCCGACAGAGCGTTGCCTCCCTGGACCCCCAAGACCTCCATACTATCGCTATGACTAACAGAACAAGAGTCCCCGAGAGTCCCCTCCAGAAGCGACCAGGACCAGCCCCGACAGAGCGTTGCCTTCCCAGTCACCTCAGAGGTAAGAAAGCCCAGGGCCAGCCCCGACCGAGCGTTGCCTCCCCGGGCCTCCCTGACTCCCATGCTATCACCCCTCTCTCTAGTTTACTACTCCCGTGCCCCATACACCGCACGACCCCGGGAATAGTTGGTTTTGGTTTTAACAGGCAACATCCAGTGTCAAAGACCCCGGGGCTGCTTATACATACCTCTTTAAAACGTCCGCAGTTCAGTTTTGAGGGCTTTGGATTTTAGGGGGTCTTTTTGGGTCTAATCTCTTCTTGGTGTGGTCTTTCCAGGGTCAGGTTTCAGGTTTTAAGGTTGCTCAGTTATTGTATTGAATTTTATCATTGTGCAATGTTTTGGTTTCAGGGTCAATTAATGTTGGTAGATTGTTTTTAGATTTTTTAGACATTGGATTAGATTAATTTTTCTGTTAAACCTTATTTTGCTGTCTTACCCATGGTCCTTTTCACCTTATACTATTTTTTTAGGCTTGGGAAAACCTTACTTTAAAATGCATTTAATTGGTGTTATAATCCACCTTAGAGTGGTTTTAAATGAACTATATCATTTTCCTGAGTTTTAAGTTTTGTGGGGGGTTCTTATTTGGTTTAATTCTGTTTAATTTTCCTTGTGTATTGATTAAAAATAGTTTTGGCTTTGTTCTTCTATCTAACCAATCAAATTACTACTTCCTATATCCCATGATCCTTTAGGTTTTAGTCCTTAATATTTTATTGCTTTATTCTGTGTTTATTAAGGTTGTTACCTTCTAGTTTTTGGACTTAGGTGTTTCCCGATCATCTCCTTGATCCAGAAAATCATTTTCTTGAAAAGTTGATGAACTTAAAACAAGTTTTTAAAGGTATTTTTTTCTGGGATGGGGGTTATGGTACCCCGAGTTGATGTGGTGGGCAATAGATATTAGGTTTCTAACTGGCAGTTTTAGTTGTTTTTAATTTTTATTATAGTAAAGGGCATTTTCCTGTCCCTTGTTGGCCCTTGTGGTCTTTATCCCCCCTGAAAAACACAGTATTCACTGTGGTCAGGGGGGTATATGTAAAAGAAAATCTGTAGTGATAAGGTTTTAGTGTTGTTATTTTTTATTATTTTTATTATTATAATTAATACATAATAAATAATAAAATTAATATTAATATTAATATAAAACATGTAGAAGCTAATCTAGTATTTATTCTTCTCATTTGGCTGGGTAGGAGATAAATAGGGCAAGGGCTCCATCTTCTGGTCAAAATCTAGAATTACCGTTGGTAGGTTCCTTCTAAAGTTGTGAGTGTTGTTTAGATTCATTCTCCCTTGAGTCTCAGAGGGGTGAAATGTCAAAGGTATGTTTAAGTAATAAGAAATCTAGGTTTTTAATATAATTTTTGTGTTTTTATATTTTTTATATTTTTATATTTCAGGTGATCGGGTTCCCAAAAGAAAGGGGAATTTTTTGGAGGAGAAATACAGTAAGTAAGGGTGATTGTACTGATAAACTGATCCAGATGAATTAAGTTGTCTAGGGAGAGAGAGGGACAGAGAGAGAGAGAGAGAGAGAGCGAGAGAGAGAGAGAGCGAGAGCGAGAGAGAGAGAGAAAAAGAGAAAAAGAGGAAGGGGGTAGGAACAGGTATAAGCTGTGGGATCGTCACAGCACTAAGGCTGATTTTACGCTTCACCACAGCCCAGCCGGATTAGGCTTAACCTGTTTCCCCCTGCCCCCCCAAAGGGAATCCAAGATCCCCCCAGGGGAGGGAAGGGAGAGAAGAGCAGAGGTAGATGTTAGGATAGAGTAGATGTTAGAATAAGGGGCACTTGTGTCTCTAGGGAACCCGGACTGTCCGATGGCACAGGCGGGTTAGGTTTAGTAGAATATCTCTTTGATCCTCCCCGTTTGGTCCGCCGACTCAACGGTTTGGTGTGGAGGGTCAAAGGAAATGCACGGGCCGACGCATATCGCTACTAGGCTCCCCGTACAATGTGCCCTATCTACAACAGTAGTTCTAATTTTAGTCCCATAGGTTAGGGTTAAGTCTGAGAGTTGGATTATATTTTGTTACTCCTTTTGGGGGTTTAGGGTTCTGGATCAGAATTAATTCCGAGTAGGGTTGACCTTCTGGTTGTTTTAGATTGTATTTTTAAGTGTTTTTATATTTTTTATATTTTTATATATTTATATTTCAGGTGATCGGGTTCCCAAAAGAAAGGGGAATTTTTTTGGAGGAGAAATACAGTAAGTAAGGGTGATTGAACTGATAAACGGATCCAGATGAATTAAGTTGTCTAAGGAGAGAGAGGGACAGAGAGAGAGAGAGAGAGAGAGAGAGAAAGAAAAAGAAAGAGGACGGGAGTAGGAACAGGTACAAGCTGTGGGATCGTCACAGCGCTAAGGCTGATCTTACGCTTCACCACAGCCCCGCCGGACTAGGCTTAACCTGTTTCTCCCTGCCCCCCCAGAAAAGGGAATCAAAGATCCCCCCAGGGGAAGGAAGGGAGAGGAAAGCAAAGGTAGATGTTAGAACAGAGTAGATGTTAGAATAAGGGGCACTTGTGTCTCTAGGGAACCCGGACTGTCCGATGGCACAGGCGGGTTAGGGTTAGTAGAATATCTCCTTGATCCTCCCCGTTTGGTCCGCCGACTCAACGGTTTGGTGTAGAGGGTCAAAGGAAATGCACGGGCCGACGCATATCGCTACTAGGCTCCCCGTACAATGTGCCCCATCTACAACAGTAGTTCTATTTTTAGTCCCGTAGGTTAGGGTTAGGTTTTGGAGTATATTTTGTTCCTCTTTCTAGGGTGTAGGGTTCTGGATCCGGATTAATACAGAGTATGATTAACCTTCTGATGTTTTTAGATTGTATTTTAAAGGTTAAGATTGAGGTCTCATTAGGTTAAATTAAGGGGTTTGTCAAATGGTATGAGGTCCCAGTTAGGGTTAGGGGTAGGATAGATAAGGTTAAGGTTGAGGTCTGATAAGGGTAAATTAAGGGGTTTGTTAATGGTATGAGGTCCCAATTAGGGTTAGGGGTAGGATATAAAAAGGACTAAGGTTTAGGGTTAGGGTTTCGGGTTAGGGTTAGGGCAAGAGATGGAGAGGTTAGGATTAGGGTTAGGGGAAGAGAAAGGGTTAGGGTTAGGGCCTGAGGAGGGGAGGTTAGGGTTTAGGGGATAAGGAAATGGGAGAGGTTAGGGTCAGGGTTGAACAAGAAGGAATGAAAGATTAAGGTTAGGCAAGGGAAGAGAGTTAGGGTTGGAGTCAGAGAGGGTTAGGGTTAGGGGGTTAGGGTTAGGGCAAGCTGTGAGAGAGGTTAGGGTTAGGATAAGGAGATGGGAGAGGAGGGTTAGGGTTAGGCAGGAAAGTTAGGGTTAGAGTCAGAGAGGGTTAGGGTTAGGGCATAGGATGGGAGAGGTTAAGGTTAGGGTTAGAAAGGGTAGGAGAGGTTAGGGTTAGGAAAAGGGATGGGAGAGGAAGGTTAGGGTTAGGAAGGAGAGTTAGGGTTAGAGTCAGAGAGGGTTAGGGTTAGG
>NW_026117474.1:0-35316 GCF_001640805.2 Lates calcarifer
CTTCGAGGAAGCCCTAACATTAGGTATCACAGAGTCAAGAGCTAAAAAACATTTAGTTTTCAAAGAGGAAGACGTTTTATTAACAACTCCTGCTCACAGACTATGGGAGGCCATTTTGGACAAGGAAAGAAATAAATGTGAGAAAAGTTAGGGATAATAAAAATAAACTGAGTCAACTGATTTGAGTCAAAATGATTAAATAAGTTAAATAAGTTTAAAGAATTTCTGTAATTCTATAGAATTTAATCTAATCCATATTTTTCCTCTTCTGGCAGAAATAGGCTTCCATGAAATTGCATCACAAAGCAATAAAATTTTGCCTGGAAAGCAGGACATGAAGGGAAAATGGTCATAAGTCAAGGTCATGAGTATTTCCAATTTGTAGTGATGAGGGAAAAACATATACAAACATTGATTGTCTGTAACTGTAGGTTCTCAGTTTACAAATGGTTCATATTATTTACAGTAATGAATGATGTCCCACTGTTAAAGCCCTTTTCACAGACTATACCTTACACTTAAAATACAAGTTAATGGAAGAATGGAAGGATTAAGTGTTTACCTGGAAAAGAAGGCAGTGAGAGAGAGGAAGGACAGTTCTCCCAGTCCAGAGCTGATACTGGCAAAGATCACTCCTACAACAAAACACAGTGGCAGACATGTAATCTGAGAGTGACATGGGGAAGAAGAGAGATGCCTTTAAAATGCTCATGAAGAACAGAAAAGTAATAGTCTCAGGGACATTCATGACATTCACAAGGAAGAACAATTACATCTAGAATTCAACTATCCCAAATGTTTTTCAGTTCATGTGTTTCAGATTCAGTGCATTTAGTAAATGTAGCTCTGAAATGACACTTGAATCATTCACCACCAGTTATCAGTTTATTAGGAACACCTGGATTAAACCGATGCAGTCTAATACAACAGTCCTCCTTTGTGAAGATTTCAGTGTGCTGTGCTTTAACTGTGTTAAAGAGGTGTTGATTCAAACGTATGATCATTTTTAAGGATAAAAATTTGTGGTGCTGGTTGCTGTATTGCAAAATGTTGAGGGTATGTCTGTTGTTTAGCTCTCCCTGATTGATTTAAATAATTTCTAAACTATTTAAATCAGTCATGAAGGAAGATTTATCACAGGACTGTTGTATTACACTGCATTAATTTTAGCTAGGTGTACCTGATAAACTGACAACTGACTGTATGTGCTCCTGACAGATGATTGGCATAATTAGATCCTGTCATGTTACTTCTGCCTTGTCTTTTTTTTTTTTACAGCAATACATAGTGGATAAATTACACATTCATAACTGGGACATTAACAAATAACATAGTGAACATTATACACTAAATAGGGACTGATTTCAGACACTAATACTTGTTATTACTGCAGTTGCAGTTTGACTCTGGTTTCTTGTTGTATGCACAGACATACTTGGTCAATAAAGCAGATTCTGATACTGAATAGTTAAAATCTTGAATCAGGTATCAAAAAAACATCTGAAAATACATTAATTTGAACATTCGTTTACTGATCAGGTGATAAAATATGCTGATAAATATTTCTAGCAGCAGGCCATGATAAGACTTAAATGGTATCACAGTTTTCTGGAACAACTGCAGCTGCTGTGACAGGATGACAGGAAATGAAACTAAGTCAAAAGATTAAGTTAATCCATCATCTGAATTTTTGACAAGAGTCAGTTCCACCACCAATAATGATAAAAACTTTAAGTGAAATGAGTAATTGCTCTGTGAGAAAATGTCAGCTTTACCCAAAATGCTGATCCAAACAGCTGAAGATAAGGACACAAGGAGGAAACTTGTTGCCGCCATGATGACACAGAATAACACTCGGAAACTACAATTGAAGAATTAAAAAGCAATTAGGCTTGAAATTTGTAATACAGTACAATGCTTGGGTAGTTCAAAATAATAAACAACCATGTTTTTATTTGCACAACAATTTTCCTTTTGCTCTGTTAAAAAGTACTGTCCAAGTATTTACACACTGCACTGTATACAAGCCACATCAAGTGAACTTTCTGACAGTCAACTAGTCTGTGTGTACTGTAAATACAAATTAAATAAAAGCTGATATTCAAAAAATAATAGAAATGATGGAGGGAGACAATGGCTTCTGTTGCCGTTTTATTTTTTTAATCTCTGTTCAGCTTTAATCAATGAAATTCAACACTTCCCAGACATTTCTGGCTGGACCCCAATGCAAGGTCAGCCTTACAAACACTGTGACTGCCTGACTGACTGAGTGGATGATGAAGTTACATTGCTCTTTCAAAATGAATCGGTGCAAACAGTCAGTGTCTAATGTGTGATCAGGGGCCATTTACAGGAAGTGTTGAAGCCAAAATACAATCACCAAAAGTAAAAAGCTAATGTTGAGCTATAAACTACAACATGGTCACATGACGTCATGTGAAAGCTTCCAAACTGTAATTTGATTTAGTGAGCTTGCTTCTTCTAGAAAAGTCTTTCTTCACAGAAAGTTAGTAACAGTTTGCAAATAAATAGAAACACAAAGAGGCTGTAAAAGCGGACTGATGACTGGATTGGGTTTTGTATGCAATGTTAGGATGTGGACAACTTCTGTAGTTCTTTTTAAAAACAAAACAAAAACTTTTTTAAAAAATCACTGGGGTATTTTTGGATATATTTAATATCGTAGAATTAAACATGAACTTGTCTTGAGCTTGTGTTGACTACAGACCTTAGTTCAGACATTTAACTAAAAACCCATTCAAAAAACCTGCTGACTTTGGGACGAGGGAACAGGGAGTACTAAAATGCTAACTTATTTGTGGGTTTTAGGACTCATTTCTGCATCACTCTATTTCAGACCTAGCAAAAAAAATCTAGCAACATCTTGGACAAACCTCAACTTTCCCCCTGCAGGTAGACCTCTCTGTGAGTCTCTATTGACTGCACAGCAGCACCGCCATTGTCATTAACTGTATGGTAATTTTGTCAGAGGACATCACGGTTATAAAATAGCTTGGAAATGGCTTGGAAGCGACAGCTAGTTAACATGGAGTCTTCATGGCTTGCATTTCACTCACTATTTCATATTTGCTCCTTTGTCTGACGGAAACATAAAAACATAGCTATAAATGAGAACAGCTTTGTGGGGAGTTCAGCTGTATTAAAATACTGTGTATGTTAGCACAGACAATAGGAGACAGTGCAAACAGATTAAAGGCTGAATCTGACTGACAAAATGCAAATATGATGTGATGACGTCAGTCATCTAGTGACATTTAGTGACTTTCAGCGCAGGCTATAGCTACTCTCCATTGAAAGTAGATGTTCCAGCACTTTCACAACAGTTTTCAACTACTTCCTCAGTTCTGCACATTGACAATACACTACCCAGCCATAGGTTTTGAGCTAGTGTTGTTTAAAGTAGCCTGCAAGGAAAGGGAAGGATTATGGCCACATAACAACTGAAAGACACAAACATCTGGGCCATCAGAACCAAGGAAGTGTTGAGTTTACTGATGGCAGTTTAACAGAGACACAAGAACAGCTATCAGAGTCATGCTGCTGGCATGGCTCATAACACTAATAATAATAACAATACAGCCATTATACAGTAACACATTCAATAACTGAAAAATAAGAATTTTATTTTACATTAGAAGTAATAATCATGGTCTTACCCATAAGGCAGTTTGTGGATTACAAAAGGAGCAAACAGCTTGATGACAAGTGTTGGGAGGATGTCAGCTAACAGCACAGCCTGGGAAGAAAAGCATGTGAACTCTGGTTCAGAGCTCAAACAAATACTGATAAATGTTCAAGATAAGTCTAAGATGCCCAACCCTGAGCTGGACAAAAGAGCTAAATTCAGTACAGTGAATGCTACTTTGTTTGCATCTTTGTTTATAACTGTAAACAAATTACAAAAACACCATTTTCCTCCTAACACTGTGGGATTCTGCAGTGCTAAGAGCTGTAGGGAAACTGTTCTCTGTACTTTTATTTCCAGATTTATTCTGGAAATATCTTTACTGTGGTGTTTTTCAGAAAACCTCACCATGAGAAATTATTAGTTCCTTTGGCAACAAACAGACTGATTAAGGTTATTCAGTGTTGTGTTGTGAATCTCCATTTACCGCGGTAGAGACAGGATTGCAGTCATAGCGGCTACCGTTGCTACTGTTCCCACCTTGGAAATCCACAGTCAATGTGGATGGTGTCTAGAATTTTAAAAAATGGGGGGAAAAAAGTGAATAATATGCTAAATAGATTTATATTGAATCAGACTTTTTGACATTAAATCCTTAGCAATAACAACCACTGCTAATACAAACAAATTTACATACAAATTTGCCGTCTTACATTTGCTGTGGCGTTTTCTGACTCTTGCTTTTTGAGGATGTCATGGGCAGCGCTCAACATTACCACATAGGCAAAATTGTTGCACAACCCAAGGAGCCTGAGGAGGTCATCATTAGAAGGGATAGATAATACAGAGTAAGCAGAGTCAGATATATCAATAACTGATAACTAAACCACAGACAGAGGCTTTTCTTTGAGAAGACAGAAAAAGTCACTTGTTCCCAATGCCTTTAATGTTTTTAATGTCTATTTCACACAAAGGCACTTTTTCAATATAATTTAATGTTGTCTCTAGAATAGTGTTCCCTATATTAAATGTTCTTTTTGATATAGATTATAGAAGTAAATATCACTATGAACACAATGCCAACTTTCAATGCTGGACAGTTTTTGACACTAGATTCCACTGATTTATTTCACTTGGTACTCAGAAGGTATTGGGAAAAGAACACTAAGAATCTAACTGCAAAGCTAAACCCATTCTTTCCATTCCTGCATGCAACACTAAGTCAGTACTTAGTACAACTTTTGCAACCTGCTGGTAGCTCATATTTTTCTGACTGCACCACTTAGCTTTTTGTGTCAAATAAACACAGCTCCTTTCTTGCAGGCCTCGTCAGTCTGAACTTGAGATTCACAATCAGCATTTCTTAAGCACTTCATAGAAAATACAGGCTTACCAGTGGCACAACCTTTTCATATAACAGTTTACATGGAGTCATGAAACCTGGTATTTATCGTGGGACACTTTGCAGTAGTTCGGCTTCTTCCTAAGACTGTGCTTTTGAGAACATTCAGCTTGAACACTCACCAGAATCCAACCCAATTGCGCCATTGTGTGAAACGACCTGTAAATAACAGATAAACAAGACCGTTTGCGACTCACGTGACAAAAACGTTTGTAGTTTGCTATTTATTCGTCAAACGAGACAAACCGCTGACAGACAGCAGACCCACCGTTCATGTCAGAGTGTTGAACAGGATCTGCGTTGACGCTGACGGTCTGCTCCATATCTCCAAGTAAGCCCAGGCTAAACTCAGTCAAACCGCACTACAGGGCTTACAGTTAGAACTATTCAAATCAACAAGACATCGTACACTAGGTGCTTAAGACACCAGACACCAACTTTTCCACCACGAACGAACTGTATTTTGAATATCCGTAGCTTGTTTTCTTTGTAAACTCTGACCACAATCACATGAATCACAGTGTTTCATACAAATAAGTTCCCGCGGAAACAAAACCAGCCTTGAAAGTTCCCGTTCGGCGATGCTGTTAGGGATACACATTGACCTGGCAGCTCACTTGTTTATTATATTTTTTTGTCATATCAAAAATACAAGACCTGATTTAATTATTTGTGGCTATGCGGCAGCTAGCCAGGGAAAAACTCTAATCGAGCGAGTCTTGGTCAAAGGTACCTTCACTGTCCCTGCTTCCAGTTGTGCATTTTAAACCTCCTAGTTGCCATTTAAAAGCAGCACATCAACAGGTTTAGAATAAAACCAACGTGACATTAAACAGTGAAATGTAGTTGTAAGCAAATGCAACGTTATTTAAGTATTTATTAATATATTTGTTGACAATGATAACTCCTCTTATAAAGCATCCACAAGTGGTACATTAGAGTGTTAAAATTCTTGATAACAAAGCATAGTATATGTATTTATGTATGTATAGAGAAATTGTTATATGTCATAATATACATACATACATACTTATAAACATTTATAACGCACTAAGAATTTGTTGATGAGTGTAATATAAAGCTACATTATTATTATTGTTATTAATAACAACAACAACAACAACAATAATAATAATAATAATAACAATAATAATAATAATAATGGTGATAACGAGATGATCATTTTTTTGTCATTGTGTGGGTCAGGATATGTGGGAGAGCTCCAATACTAGGTCAGGGTTATCTTGTATCTTGTCATTCATATTGGTAACTTTACATGAAAATACTCGCATTGCACACTTGCAATATTAGAATAAAGTGAGTTACTAATTAACTTAATTATGGGTCAAAAGATGCTTTTACAACACTCTTAGTTATAGTTGTAGTATAAACCCTGACAGTGCATTATATTTAAAGAGCTAATGGCATATTCTGAAAAACATATATGAACTGTGAGATAAATGAAATGTTAAAAGTATAATATTTCTCTTCAAAATGTTGTGGAGCAAAAATAGAAAGTCTCAGAAAGTGGAAATACTCTAGCAAAATACAAGTATCCTCATATTTTATTTCAGAATACTTAGTACTAGTAAATGTACTTGTGTGGTTTGAGCGGAAAAGGAAGCCTGATAGTGCTGATAAGAATGAACTCTCTCCTGCTGTGTATATAAGAACTGCAGCTGCTGCCTTGAAGCCTAGAGAGCCACCGCTTCAATCTCTCACAGCCATGGCTTTCTGCAAACTACTCACTCTGCTGGTACTGATCCACAACATTGGAGGTGAGAAAGACAAATACCATCCTTGTCTTCATGGGAACATTATTGTGTTAATTCATCTGTATGTGGAGGTTAATCTTTGTTTAATCTCCTCCTCTACTTGTTTAAATGTAATCTCATAGAGTGTGATTTATTACCTTGTTTACAATTTTATAACAAAACCAGTGAAATTGCTCTGTAAATATAATTTTTATTATATTGGTGTTGTCTGACTAGTGGTGATGGCTGGACATCTCAGTTTGCATTATTACCTGCAACATATTGCAGATTTAAAACACCGATTTGCTTTCTTTCCAAGAGTTAGATGAGATTGATACCTTTTTTGTATCTAACCATTAAATACAAAGCTACAGTCAGCAGCCTGTTATCCTAACTCAGCATGAAGACTGGAAAGAAGGGGAAACAGTTCGTCTGCCTCTGTCCAAGGGTAACAAAATCAACCAGACAGCATCACCAAAGCTCACTAATTAACACATTATATGACATTTGTGTGATCAGTATAATATGTGGATTTTATTACCAAGCCAAGCTGTTTCCCTGTTTCCAGTGTTTATACTAAGTTATGCAGTCTTTATGCTAAGCTAGGCATATAATATATGTAATATGTGTGTGTGTGTGTGTGTGTGTGTGGTGAGGGTGAAGTGCTAGGGTGGAGGAATCATTTCTATCAACTTCTCTGTTCCTTTCAGTTCCCTCATCTTGTTCCATATACTTGATTTTATATGATTTTATATAATACTATTTTTAACTCATTCGCTTTGTCTTCAATGGTCATGCAGTTTCAGACCCATGTCACACAACCTGCACTGACCCCATGGCTGCCAGTCCCCTGACAGGCGCCTGGTGCGAGGGCCCGTTCAACACTTACAGCTCTAATTTTATTCATATTCTCATTTAACTCTTGACAAGAGAGCAAATAAGACTGTTCCCCAAAATGTCAAACTCTTCTTTAAAGCAAGGACAATACTTGAATGCCAAATACGCAAGACACCTTCCCTAAATTCTCAACTTCTTGTTGGAAAAAAAAGTTAAGTAATTTGGGAGAAAAAAGGTTTACATTTTTTATTGCCTCTACCCTAACATAGTCTTTATAAAGTTTCATCATTATATTTTTAAGGTTTGTCTGGAGCTGAGGTGGGGAACTGCATAGTCGGGGGGCGTGATGCTGAAAAGGGCAGCTGGCCATGGATGGTCCACCTAAACATCACATCTGATGGCAAAACCAAGTGGCGCTGTGGTGGCACCATCCTCAATAATCAGTGGGTGCTGACAGCTGCACACTGCTTGGATGCGTAAGTGATCTGTGAATTATAAGTCTTTTTTTTTTTTTTTTAATTGACCTTAATCATCTTCCATACTAGCCACATCGCTCATCACCAAAAGCATTTAGTTGTGTTAAAAGGCCATTATATTGCCTCTTATATAGCCAACCAGGAGTCATACCTATATAAAGTTTTGAATTATTGTGTAAAAATTCTAAACATATAAAACCCATTAAGTTCCCATTTTCCCTCATTCACATTTCTAAGGTTAGAAGGGCAGTTGGTCTGTTAAAGTTCAACTGTGTTCTTTATGAAACATTTTGATAAATACTACCGAAATTGTTACATCATGGAAAATGACTAATTGATAAATAAATCTCTGAACACTAAAATATTATATGTAACATATTAGAAAATATATAATGCAATGCAATAGCTTGCCAAGTTGAATTTACTCAAACACACAAAAAACGATTTTTTACCACTTGATGGGCAGCAATAACAAGCTATACAAACAATACTGGTATACGGTATTATTACCTTGTAGTTGATACACTGAACCAAAAACAGTTGCTTATTTACACATTCTGAAGACACAGAGCAGCATTGGTATTTTTTGGAATCTGATGATAAAGAATGTAAGTCTGATATTTATTCTTCTTCTAGCTCTGTTATTATCTCTACCAATTCCCAAGGGAAGAATGTGGCTCTTTAGCTGCTAAGTGCTCCATGTTCACCAGCTATCCACTGACTGTCTGCTGTTTAGTGTTGAGTAGTTAAGTTGCAGTTAGTCTTTATGGAGGCTTTTCTTAGGAAATGACTGCCTGCAAGTGATGACAACAAAGCTATGACAGTAGTGAGAGTGAACCAAAGCATTAAAGTTGTGTCTGGAAAATCCCTTTACATTGTACATAGATATTTGATCTATACTTAATATAAAAATACTGATTAATCCAGCTTTAAACAAACATAATGTGAAATGACACCAATGTTAACCTTATTGAAGGGAGCCTGATATCTGGACAGACTACAAAAACATGATGCACATGGTCATTTGAGCTATTGCTATTTTAAAAATAATAATTTTAACTTCATTAAAGACCTTACATTTTTAAGTTCCGAATCATCTGCTGGTCTAGTTTTCCTAAACATATGCTAACTGGTCTCCCTTTGAGATTTAAACTACAATGATGATGTCACACAAACAAAAATGTCTGTTCAATAACAGGTAGTATTGTGGCAAGACTCCAGGAGTTCAAGATCTTATATGTCCCATTCTAACATCTGCTGAACCTACATTCATGTTTGAATACTACTACTGTGTAATCTATGTGTGTTAGGGATTCTACAGTTAATGGAAGGTCATCCATAAATGCAGAAAAACATGTGTGTTTGTGTATTCGTTTTGCCAGAAAACTCAAGCCTAATTATCGTCGATCGATGGTTTGGGTTGGCTCGCATAAGCTGCAAAAGGGGTCTGCTCGTTACATGGCTATATATTCCGCCGTGCTTCACCCTCAGTACCAAGCTGTGGGCAATGGTTACGTCAATGACATTGCCCTGATCAAGCTGACGAAAAAGCTGACATTCTCCGATGACGTTCGTCCAGTGAGTCTACCCAGTGTTGACGACACCTTCGGCTCATCATCTGAGTGTTGGATCACTGGCTGGGGGAACGTTGAGAAAGATGGTAAGTTGTACACATACAGTTTTGTACATATTTATGATCCCCTTGAAATTAATCAGCTTCTTTCGATCCTCTTCAAGGCGTTAAGCACATAATAAATGCTAACTTTACTAGTATGTTTTTTCACAAAGAAGTTACTTTTTAAAAAAATAAATTCTTATATTATAGCTGGGAGATTAACATCAAGGCAGGTTGCTAATAAAGACTAGATCAAAAAAAAAAAAATGAGTGGCATTACATGTAGCCTTCAGCAACTCAAATGGTAAATTTTCTATAATGCACATTTCCACAGCACTAATTAATTCAGCAAAGCAACACAATCACACTTTACTCACTACCCTGAACTGGCTTTGGATTTAGAAGTAAAGTTTGCATACTATGAAATACAGCAGCTTCAGTGAGTATCCCTTGAAGGACACAGTACAGGTTGCCAGTCTATCACAGAGCTGAGGTATAGAGAAAAATAATCATTCACTCACACATTCACACCTACAGGCAATTTAGAGTCTTACTGAACCTTTGCTGAACTGTCCTGGGAAACTCATGTAGGCACAGGAAGAATGCACAAGCATATGACAGCCTGCCTGGAGTTTGCCAAATGTTCTCACTGTATTTGTGGGTTACATTGAATGTAAATTGATGGGCAAAAAAGGCTCTTTAATCCATTTAAAATAAAACATGATGAAGTGTCAATGTTTCCTAAAGCCACTGTAAGTCTATAAAGCAAAGACTGCAAGAAATATCACCTCTCCCTCTGCACGTGTGTGTGTGTCTGTGTCTCCATGCAGTTCCTCTGCAGGATCCAGAAACCCTTCAGGAGGTGAAGATTCCCATCATCTCTCAGAGCGTGTGTAAGACGCAGTATCCTGACCTGTCCTCTGACATGCTCTGTGCAGGGGACATGGCTGGGGGGAGGGGTGCCTGTGAAGTGAGTTTTACTATTTAAGTTGGCTGAAATAGAAATTCAAAATTCTGTTATAAAAATCAACTTGTGCATGAATTAAATAAGGGGGGTGTATTTTTAAGTATAGGTTTCTAGAGGTAAAGTGTGAGGCACACTTTGTTTTACTAAAGCAATGTCTAGTTAGGGCCCCTTTTCACATGTTAGCAGTTCTACCAAAGACACATTTCCCTCTTAAAGTTACCACGTTTCATTTCAATAACTGTATAAGACACAAAGAAGTAATGTGATCCAATATTTCACAAAAAGGTAAAGAGTCCACTCAATTACAACAAATGTGTGTATCAGAACATTGTTCAGTCTTCTTTCCTTTGCTAGTAATCACCTCACAGCCTCTTACATTTATCTTTTATGAACCCTCGAGCATGGCTTACCCCTGGGTTGGGAACCAGTGGTATCTGGTAATATCCTAGCTATTGACCTATTCCTTCATAGCTACCATATCTAGTACCCACCACATTTAGTTACTACCATATTTATCTGCTGTGTGTCAACTCAACAAGGTAAAATATGGAAGGAACAATGCAAAGTAACAATACTAGGTGTAAAGACTAACACAGTGGGTGTGTCTGTTTTTTGTGCTCCACAGGGAGATTATGGTGGCCCACTGGTGTGTAATAGACCCAATGGCTATGTGCAGGTGGGAATTATGAGTTATGGGAGTTGTGCTCTGCCAGGCCGCCCTGGTGTCTATATCCAGGTGTCCAAGTATCTGCGCTTCATCAATGACTACATCCACCACGCTGAGGAAGCCTCCACTGAGGTCTAAACTTCCCAGACGCTGAAGCTGACCCATCTACTCACCTGGCATGCCACCTTACTCTTTAAGGCTTCTCTCCTGTGTGTCAGACCATGTGGTCCTTTATGCTGATTAACATATAGTCTGGTTCAACTAATTTGTTTGCATTAAAGCTTTAAAGCATTGATATTAGTGTCTCTGTATGTACTGGAAAATTTCTGTTTGCATGCTTCAAGCATGTTAAAGGATAGCTCCAAGATTTTGGAACCTGGGCCTTATTTTTCCATGTTTTTGGGTGTAAGTGATTGATAAAGACAAAAATCGCACCTGGAATCACTGCTGAAATGTAAATGAAGTAAGTCAAAGCAAGTCCACTAAAGTGCTTGTTTTTAGGCACTGACAGAATCAGATTTTTGTAAGAAGTGTTGTATAAATTTTATAGCTACCAAAAGCAGTAATTTTATTAATATATTATTAATTCTAGAATTTATTTTACATTGCACAACACAACACTAATCTATTGCTGTCATGACTGGCTAGTGAGTTTGTGTTATTGTGTGGCTTTGTAAAAGTACCATACAACAACAGCACAGACAAACTGTAGCAACTCCTTTTTTCTGCAACATAAAATTAATGTTCTTGTCAAAAGAGTCTGGTGGCTTTGATCAGCAATTATACAGCTGTTTCTGGTTAAACAAAAAGTATCTGTATCTGTAGGAATCCTATACATCCTATAATGTCAGACAGTCATAATAACAACCTGAACCTGTCTGTGTCAAAAACAAGCACTTTTAGAGCAGCAGTGGTTTGGCAGTTCCAGGTATACTGAGTTACCCTTTGACAAAAACAGGCATCTACTAACATTAACACATAATATACACCAAATCCCAAAACAAATTGCCACAGTGATGACAAGTAACTACATACATTAACTTAAGTAATGTGCTGAATTACACATTGAGTCATTCTATATTTTCCCTGAGTATATATGTTTTAAAATTTGATTACACTTTTCAAACTAGCTGCACCTTGACCACCTATAGTACAACAGTTTAAGGTTAAAGTTTTTTTATTGTCATTTTGACACATGTAGGTCATACTCATCCATTCATTCATTCATTATCTATACTATAAATAAATTAAGAAAAATAAAGAAACTAGGAAAACTGCAGTAAAACAGTTACATCCATCCATCCATTATCTATACTTGTCAGCAATCAAGAGAAGACCTCATGAACCTAAGAGGATTCACTGTAAGATGCAAACCCTTGAGAAAACCCTTTATAATCACAGAGACTTGGAGCTACAAAAACACAGCAATCTTTATTATACACAATAATTCATAAAACAAGTAAACAGCCTCCATCAAGTTATAAACCCCACTGAAAAACCACACTCAAGATTAGTCAACTAGTTTAAAACAAACAACAAATTAACCTCCTCTCAAAAAGGTTGTGTCCTATTGTATTTCACAAACACAATGAAATAGTATCCCCTTCACCTCATTTCATTTTGTGCATAAATCTGGGATATTGCTATTATACTGATAGTTAGATTGATGGTTCTTAATAGCCGTTCATACTGTACCAGTCCTGGTTGAGTATTCATTACCTCCACATGTTCCATTTGTCATCAGAATTTTCAAGTGGCTTGAGATAGTAATAAATTGTATAACACTTGTATTGTGCATCCTTCTGATGCCCATGTTATAAATACAGCATCTGTTATTTCTGAATCACTGGTTTATATGGAGTTCTACTGTGATATTACACTCATTTCATTAGTTAACTTTTCCACTTCAAACCACACTTTGATAACAACTGAAGTTTCTGAAAAAGTCATAAGATGAAGGAAGTAGGATATTCTCACAGTGATTTAATAGTATTTTAGGGTGTGTTCATTTTTAGAATGTTAATTGTACCAGGGACTAAGGCAGACACATCCATCTATTCACTGATTCCACAATTTCCTCTAGTTCATAGGTTCATAGTTGGTTTTAACATTTACTGGGACTTTTACTTAAGTAAAGGGTCTGAGTATTTCTTCCATCCTCTAACACATTTAACCTCAATTCCATGAATTAGTTTACATCACCTAAAAGATCAGTTTCAGCATTCCCCCCTATTTTCAGCTACACAGTGAAATAATCTAAAAAAAAAACAAAAAAACATATGTAGACGATAAACACAGTATAATAATATAAGTGTAAATATCTTTGGCTCTGCGATGGACTGGTGATCTGTCCAGGGTGTACCCCACCTGTCAGCTGGGATAGGCTCCAGCCCCCCTGCAACACTTAAGGATAATGGATGGATGGATGGATGTAAGTGTTTTACTGCTGTTCTTCTTCTTGTTGCTTTATTTCACTTAATTCATTTATTTATCATGGAAAATACACATTACTAAGTATCAGTGTGATGTGAATCCATGTTGTGGATTATACAGTAAATAATGCAGGACATTATGACTACTACTACTACTACTAAAGGTAACTGAAACTGAATTAAATTTCCCAGCAGTTTAGTAGCCTACTGCACTTCCACAGAGTTGGTGGACTAAACAGGAACTTATTGCAGCAGGTCTGCACCTGTGCTATATGAAAAGTGCCCTGAGATAACTGTGATGGGGTTCAAGCTCCTAAAATAGCAGATTCTACATTTAACAGGCTTCCCCTGCCTGATAAAGACCCATATCTTTCAAACTCTTTGGTTTCAATTTAGAATACAGGTTTTCCATCAAACTGAAATAACTGTGATGCCATGACTATGACATCAGCAGAGTTATTTTCTCAGACTCGACAGAACTCTTCTGTGTAGTATAGTATAGTATTTGTTTTATTATTTTAAAATAGTTTGAGTAGAAGTAACTCACTTTCATGTGTAAAATAATTAGAATGTGACGAAGCTAAAAAATAAAATAAAATAAAATAAAAAAGAAAGAAAGAAAACAAACAAGTGGTGAGTGGTAACTACAACTGCAGATTGGCAGTTTTGCAGCCAAAGAGATCTGGAAGCATCCAAAAGATTCCAAATATGTTAGGATAAAATGTGCAGGAAACAAATCAATCAAATGTAATCAAATATTTCAATGTGATGAAAATCTACAGTAACAGTGTCAGCACCATATACAGTAGTTTCAGTAAAGTGATGAAACAAGTAGATTTGAATTTCACATGGATTCTATAAGAAAATGAAGATTGAAGTCTAACAGTGTTGGGCATTGATAGAATTTGTATTAACATATTCTAGACATTTCTGGACATTGGAGTATGCAAACCTGATGAGGTAGAGCCCTGTCTGAGAATCACATTTCAATGAAATGACCACAAATCTGCAGCAGGATTTTTATATGACTACAAGTTCTGGCTGATCTGGCTGGAGAACATATAATGAAGCTGCCATGTATTCTGTCCCTGATCCATACTTAAAGGCAACATGCCTCTTACACAATGCAGAGTAGGAGGAACCAGGTGGTCGAGAGGGGCCCCTGCTCTAATGGTCAGTATTACTTATGCTGATGTCATTCATCACATTTGTGGCTAAATGTGTGAATTATCAGTTAACTTGCTGACTTCCCAGTTTAGATAAAGGAAAGACTGATGCTACATGTTCCGATTCTGACAGCTATGTCAAATGTTAAGATAAGCAGCTTGACGCCTCAAGTGCCGCTGATTCTTGACCAGATTGCTTGAATAGCTTGCCTTCCATCAGTTAACACTTCATGCTGATAAAATGCACATTGGTTTAGCAGTTTTTTTATTTGTGTAATTTAAAATATTCTTTAAAAACATTATCAAAACATCATTGCCAAAATGTCAAGCAAAGAGGAAGCTGAACATGAGAAAAACATCTCCTCACATCTTTAACCAGTGGTTCCCAGCCCAGAGAGAGGTCCCTTTCTATGTTTGTCACATTACATTAATCAGGCTAAACAGCTGGCTGGAGTCTTTGGAAATGGGGGATTGATTTGTAGGTCTTGTGTTCTCTGTTTTTCAATTCAAGTAAACAAGTTGACATAAACATCTATTATTTGGTGGATGGATCTTGAATAAGAAAGCTTTTAGTTTGTAATGATATGTATTAGAAAAAATTAATTCCACAGCAAATCTTGCAGAGAATTAAATAAGAAGTCTGCCCTCACCCTTATGTCTTCAAGGAAAATATGAAGCTTAGTTTAGCACAAAAACGGGCAACAGCTATCCTCAAATCCAAAAGTAAAAAACCATGGTTTACTTACATTTGGACAGAGTTCAGCTGTTTTCCCATGTTTACAGTCTTTGTGCTAAGCAGTAAATTAGTCACCAACACATCCACAAACTGTCTGTGTCTCAATGTAATGTAATTTCCCATTTCTCTGTGTCAAATGCACAAATACAACATGTAAACTTTTCACTTTTGATGGAGCTTGGCTAGGTGTGTAGTCACTGAGCATGTCGTAGACAACATCAGATACAGCACCACTTTGACTTTCCTCTTCCTTTTTTTCCCCTCATAAGCTGAAGTTCATATCTAGGTAGGCAGTGGTATTTCTCATCAAAAGGCACATACAGTCAGTGCACTACAGGCAAACCTAAAACCCCAAATAAATAGTTTAACTAATCAGTTGAAAATGTAACCACAATCATGACCTTAGATGAATAAAAGCAAAAAAGCAATAGTATCTCTCTCCATCAGTCTGAAAGTTACTGAAAGAATAACCTCTACAATCTTTGTCTTAAAAATATAAAATGACAAATTAGTTGAGAACTAATTCATTTTCATAAGAAGACTCCCAACTCTCCCACCAAAAAATAGTGAGCTAATTATTGTCAGTCCAGTACAGTCAGTCTCCTCCTGGAGAACAACGGTCAGTGAGGTTATGTCACAGCTGTATTCTGACTAATCACTGGTTGCTTCTATATTCACACACTAATCTGCTTACCTCAGGTTTTTTCCCTCCAACTGCATCTCTCTACTGCCTGAACAGTACACAAAATAATAATCTTGCTGTACTGATCTTTACTATGATGAACATTTGAACTAAACCTGTGGTCACAGAAATTGCCATAATTCAGTTAGTCTGACTTTTACATGTGACAGCTCAGAACCTAATTAACAGCACTATGGTTATTTCATGGACAGGCAGCCACAGGCCTGCTCATAGTGGTAGATGTGCCTGTGACTGCTCCTGCAGGCCTGTATTTAGATGTGGGAGAGGCCGAGGGGAGCTGCTGCTTTTCTCTGTCTCTGTTGCAGAGCCCTCCTTCCTGTTGTCCTCATCAGCTTTCCGTTTCTCTGCCTTGGTCTTAAACCTCAGCCCATGACCTGTCAATCACAGGCAATAAAGATCATATTCAGTATTGATTAGTGAGCTGCAAGAAATGTCTTTAAATTACTTAATCCTAACAACTGTCCATCCCAGAGAGTATTAATTAACAATGATATGAAACTGAGAAACAGCAAATGTACACATCTGACAAGCTGGAACCATCAAATGTTAGGTACATTTAATTGTTATTAATACTATTAATAAATGTGACTCATTGAATCCATCTACAGTGGTGGATAAAGTTTTTGGACACCCTTAAAATTTTACACAATCTCTAATATTATTATGAAATATTTGGGGAAAAATCTTTTTTGTGTTTCAAAAGGTGTGGCTGCATTAGACAGTTTATTTGTTTATTGTTTACAAGAAAAACTAACAAAACTAAATTCTTGACAGTTTCAATATGTCAGCTCTCAACATTGTCGGTATCAAAGTCAACAAATAACAGAGAATGTGTTCAAAACTGAACAAAAAATAAATAAACCATCACATCATCAAATTCATATTTAGTAGCCATTAGCACACAGTAGAGCTCTAATCCTGGCTGGCATGTTCCCCACGAGCCTTTCACACTGTTGAGGGGTAATCTTGTCCCATTCTTCTTGAATTACTGCTTTTAAATCTTCTGAATTCTTTGGTTTACACTTTGAAACAGACCTTTTGATAATCCACCACAGATTTTCAATGGGGCTCATGTCCGGGGATTGAGCTGGCCACTCTAAGACCTGGATACAGTGCTCCTGCAGCCAAGTTCTCCTGGCCCTGGATGTGTGGTGAGGGGCATTATCTTGTTGAAACATACAGTTTTGACCTCGATGGAACAGTGCACGTGCAGAAGGGAGCATGTGGGTTTTTAGAATGGCACAATACTGCAGAGTTCAATGTGCCATCACAGACAGTGAGATGACCAACACCAGCAGCACTAATGCATCCCCAAACCATGATACTGCCTCCACCATGACAGTAGGTACTGTACATGCTGGAGATAAAGCTTGGCCTGGCCTTCTGCGTACCTTCACATTATCAGGAGGATAAAGCTGGAAACTGGACTCATCTGACCACAGAATCTTCTTCCAGTTCCTGGCTGTCTAGTTCTTGTGTGCTTGGGCCCAACGATGCCGGGCTATCCTCTGTCTCTCATTGATCAGGGGCTTCTTGACAGCCTTGTAGGACCTTAAGCCATGATCTAGAAGTCGGCCATGTACAGTGCAGGTGGAACACTGGACATCAGTTTGGTTTGACCACTGCTGCTGAAGCTCTTGTGATGTCATTCGGTGGTTTTCCCTGCACATGCGGATCAGGATGTGGTCATTTCTTGCTGAAGAAACGCCCAGATCTTGGTTTGTCTTCCAAGCTGTTGGTTCGTCTGTATTTCTCTGCAGAGTGTATCCAACTGCTGAAGGACTGCATCTGCACTTCCTGGCTATCTGGCAGCAGCTGTACCCTTCCTGAATCTCTATCTTCAGGTGTGTTTCCTGCGTTTGGTTCCTTGTTTTAGCCATTTTTGTCTCTGAAGAACTTTCAGATGTGCTGGCTTTATATAGACATGAAGCACAGCAACAAGAATGATGTCTTTTAATAAAAAGCACGACCTTCATTAGTGGATCACTGGTACCAAAATGACCCAATACTCAACATTTCTCATGTATATTTATGGAACCAATCAATTTTAAGTGTTTAATGTTTTTTTTAAGGATGTGTTTAGTATGTTGGCTGTGGCTGTACTAAAAGAAATTGCACTTGAAGAACTAAGAGTGACTCTTAATGCAATATTTCACAAATGCATGGGGTGTCCAAACTTTTTCCACCACTGTATGAATAGTCATCGTATTGTAAATTCTGAGATTATGCATGTAACAATAGTTGTGAGAATACACTGATTTGCCTTTTTTCAAGACTTTCACATAAAACTTGGCTAACATTTGGTTGGAAAAAAGTTTTACTCTCAAAGACAAATCTTATCAGATATATTAACAAAAACAGCATACACACAACACACAACATATGCACAATTTTCTGACACTGTTATCTCTGTGTGTATGTATGTATGTGTGTGTGTGTGTGTGTACTGACTTGGACAGTCTGCCACCTCCTTGTAGGCCTTTTTCTTACAGCAGCCTCTACACAGGTTGAAGACACACTTATTTCCCTGCACAGCAAAATAAAACAATGTCAAGTGTTAGTGTGGACAATTGCACTAGAAGGCTCTTGTGAAAATACTTTATGCAGTACATAGAGAATTTCATGTAGGTTCCTTTACAAAGGGAGTATTTCATGAAAATCCCTTAGATATTTATATTTACCATTTTACAAACATTCTATTTTTATAACAAACTTCATCATTACAACAAATCTTTCACACTTGATATTTCCTTGGGCTAGTGGAGATCTGTGATACATACAGTGACAACTGACTGATATATGTACATCAGCACTCAACTCTATTTGGGCTCCTCTGTCACCATGAATCAACTGAAACACATACACACACAGTGTTTAAACTGACTGCTTACCTTTGGGTTCCCACACTGTTCACATTTGATGTATTTGGCTATGGAGAGAAGAGAGACTGTCAGACTTTGTATTTCAAATTAGGAACTCAGCAATCTGAGCAGAAAGTGATGGGTTAGACTCACGTTTCTGCTCGGGGCAGAAGTTCTTGTTGGGGTTGCGGGATCTCTTCTTCTGCTTGTTTTTGGAAAGTGTGTCAGGAGATCCATCAGAGTCCTCCAGGGCTCTCTTCTGACACACAGTTTTCTTCACCTCTGAACCCTGGCTGTTACCGTTGGCAACTGGCTCCTTTGGCCTGTAAGGTGTAGTCAGTCGTCAGTTAGTCAAAAAGCTTTTCTTTTCTTCTGTCAGGATAGAACCTCTTTTGATTGGAGGTGTGCTGATGTATGACTTTATGAAACTATCTCAATGAAAAGATATATATATATATATATATATATATAGACCAATAAAAACAGTGTGGTGACTCACACTGGTCTGACGTATGGCTGACAGATCCAGTGGGGGAAGGGCAGGCTGTCCTCTCTCTCTTCCACATCCTTTCCTTTGGCTATTTCCTCCTTTGCAAACACACATGAAGTTATTGGTATGGAAAACCATCCTCAGCAATCAACCTTCGTCCAGTATTCCAGTCTGCTTGGATAAGTCTCACTAAACAGCTCTGTCACGTTGACAAGTTGGATCGAAAAGATTTTAGTCAACATTGGCCATCGTTAGAAGTCTCAGGCATGTTTAACAAGTATGGGACCCAATTTATATGCCATGTGGTGGGCAGCCTGAAGCCATCATCCAAGACCCTATACAGGCAGCTTGGGAAAAGTAAGTAGCACCCATTAAGCAAGATCTCTTCAGGAGACTCTTAATGGACTGCTATGAAGTGCATGACGAGGCTCAAGTGGCTAACATGGGTAGCCAAGCTGACACTAGTGCCACCAAGCTCCTCTACTGGATTATAATTATCTACCTTACTTTCAAGTGACCAGTGCTCCATATACCAACCTAAAGGATTGCACATAGTCTAAAACAGGTAGGCAGATAGAGCAAGCTACAGGCTAACCAGATAAAAGCATACAATTTTATCTATCATGACACAAGTGTCAAAATATAGTACAACAACAACAATAAAATCTAGGCCTAACTGACAACTGAATATATTTAACAAACAAAGGATTGTGATTTCATGATTGTGATATCTACTCAGCTAACAGTGTTGTCAACGTGGCCAGAGAAGGGAGAGGGTGGATTAGGAGCACAAAGACCACTCCACTCACTTATTTGTCTGGACCACTAGCCTTAGTGACCATGGTCAGTGGAGAGTTACCTGGCAGCGCAGCCTCAGCTTTTTGCTGACATCAGCCAAACCTTCGAGGTTCTTTGCCTTGGCTAACTCCTCCCTCAGGTCCTGGTGGATCTGTAGCCTAAACAAACAAACAAACACACACACACCTGCAACTCAGTATATAGAAGCCTTGCAGCCATGGGTCAGGTATAAAGTGCATTCAGATAGTGCTCTGGCCCTTTCATTCTTTTCACACTGATTTGTGATATCAATCCTAATATTTTTTCCAGGACATTCACCCCCCCCCCAAAAAAAATCTCTCTCACATGCAGAGTGTAGTGGACAGACATACGTGTGGTGCCAGAGCTTGAAGAGGTGGGCTCGTACATAGGACAGAGTGCAGGGAGGATACTGCTTCACCACCTCTAGATACTCCTCAGCCATCTCCCACACTGGGGGGCTACGGCCCTCAAATATTGCTGGGTTATGGAGGTTCCCCTCTAAAAATAATATAAAAAAGAACATAGGCAGTAGTTTCAAAACAATGCATAACCTTTACAGTAATGTAAATTATAAATCATCTATTGACACCAATGAATTAGGAGAGAATGTGTGTAATGAAAAAACTCACAAAATGAGACACTACACAAGCATCCCTAACCTGCACTCATAACTCCCTGAACCCCTGTCTCCTGAATGCAGCGCTCCACGTCACTCAGGTGCTGAATGTTGCCATTAGCAAACACTGGAATATTAACTGCCTTCCTGTGGCAAAACCACAGAAAACAATTCATGAAAATGATTTGTATCAGGAAAATCAGGGGAAAAGTCCAGAGCTATAAGTCATTTGATTTTATTTTAATATTGGACAGTGGTGCGTTAATTTGTTGAACAGACCATTGGAAAACTGCACACATGTTCAGATTAACTCACCGTACTGCCTTGATGTGCTCCCAGCTAGCAATACCAGTCATGGCTCCTTTCTGGTCTTTGGTTCTGCCATGCACTGTAAGCAGCTGGGAAAGAAACAGGAGGGAAAAAAAACAAATTTAGGGACTTTTAAGACATTTATAATTCTTCCTAAATGTGACAACAAAGAATTGGGGGTGGGCAATCTGACAATTTTGTACCTAGTAATACTAAGCTATGTTCACAAACCAAGACAACGATTACCTACAAGATGGCAGTGCTGATAGGCGTACAACCCAATTCCTCTGTATCTCAAGGTCTCAAAAATAAACAGTTATCACTAACAACAATTAACAACAACTACTAACATTTTTACATCTTAAGTCCTGAGTAAAATTTGTGTTATTTATTGACTACTGATTAGAACTTTGTTTAATGTTTAAAATAAATTTTAACTTAGGTTTTAATGACCGCTTGACAACTGTGTCTTTAATGTATCACTGTGTTTTAAATGGTGCAAACAAATAAATCTAGATGTTATCGACATTTCAAAATTGGAAAGACAAAATTTGTGTTAAAATTGCCCACCCTTACAAAAAATACCAGAGTGAAAATAACTGATAAAAGTAACAGCAACAACAGTGACATCAGTTACTTAAACTAAAAATAGCACTACAAAGAAAAAAAAAAGAAAATGAAAGAAAAAAAATGGAGGGAGGATGTGTTATGGGAGAACAGGGTTGAGGGTGCAGAATGAGCTGCACTGACTTGAGTGGATGGGTGGTGGATTAAATTTATCACTGTGATCATACCTGACATCCAGCTTTTTCCAGCATCTGGGCATAGCAGACTGTCTTTTCAATCTCCTTGAACACACGGATCTTACATGTGATGGGCACCGAGAGCTTTTCATTGGCTAACCTGACTGTAAAATAAGAATGACATTTTAGTTTGAGATGAGAAAACTGTGGTGATTTATAAGTAGTGTTAATTTTGACACCTGATTTTCATTTAGTTCTAGTCTTTGTCTTGACAAAAATTAGTTGTAGTAAAATTTCAGTCTTTTTTGTTAGTTTTAAACTAGTCTTAGGCAACAAAATGAAAGACATTTTGGTCTCCTTTTCTTCACTGATACGTTAGTCTGCATGTCTTTGGAATTTGTCTTATTTTGTCACCATTTCTTGTGCAATTCTCAGTATAGTGTAGATGAATTTAGTCAATATATCAGATTCTTCCACGAGTAGGTAACGTCAGACAACATTACTGACAGAGACATAACTCTGGAGGGTGTTTCTAAGTAATGGTAGCACAACAGGTCAAGAGATAATTTTGGTTGCGGAGGAAAACAGTTTGGCTAATCAGCAGCTACAGTCTAGACTTTGCAATAAAACATCTACTTTTCATTCTTTCACATTTTCAGTTAGTTTTTATTCATTGATGAAAAATTTCATACTTGTTATCATAGTTCTAACTTTCAAAGGTTAGTTTTCATTTAGTTTTAACCTCATTTTCAAATTGTAAGGTTTTAGATGAATAAACTACTGAGGTTTCTGTTGTGCTGATATGTTTACTGAACCCAGAGATGACTAGACTTACTCATTTTTTCTAACAGCTCCCATTCATCTTGTAAGAAGACTCCATAGTGCCCTTAGAAATAAGCATCAGAACAGGTTAGTTGTCCACTAGTTAAGACCACTGGATAAGAATTAGAGGGTTATTTTCTGTAGAAACCATGTGTACCTCTTTTAGCTATCATCTGCGGACAGCCCAGGTTGAGATCGATGGCATCGCAGTAGTCCTGGGCCAGCAGAGCTGCCTCAAGGAACACCTCTGGATCATTGGCACAAAACTGACACCCAGGGAATGGAACACTGTGATTTACATCTAACATTACATGAGGAACAATATTAATGCAAGTGTGTGTAACTTCACATAAGCCTTGTTACAACTCTGAAAAACATGCTGTGGGATTTCCACCAGCACTTAAATCTGCCATCATTAACAATCTGTAAAAGACTTTGCTGGTGTAGATCCTCACCTGTGTGATGAGAGGTCTGTCCTCTTCACAAACCTCATTGTAGAGGTTTTCTCTTCTGTAGTTGGCGTCACGGACAAATACCTGAGCGTGCAGCATGGGGGTGTAACAGAGCTGAGCACCATGTCGTCGGCTCAGCAGACGCCAGGCCAGCTCACTCTGGTCCACCATGGGTGCCACCACAAAGCGTGCCGCTTTCAGGGTGTTATTCCAGAAGTCAAAGCCTTGGAGCTTAGCCATCACAGTTGATTTCACCACTCAAGAGACCACAAGACCTCATTAAAGACCCTGCAAAAAAACATGGTTTCCTACTTGGCATCACAACAAACACTGGACAGAATTTAAAAAAGTACACAATGAAATAGAGTATGAAAGATACTTGTCTTGCTTTGTTGTAGCACACAGTAGTTCCACCATAGTCTACGGAGAATCTCTGGGACTAAATTTCAGAAACTTCATCTCAAGTGTGGTGCTTCAGTTCCCTCTCCAACCCTTACACATTCCCCAGCAAATGATTTTCGGGGGAACATTCTGCGAACGCTGTAGGACGCGAGACCGTTCCCTTAAGATTACTTGTTAGCTAGGGTTTTCTATCGAGTCTAGCCATTTCTTTATTTTGATGGGGCATGGATAGCCTACATGGCATATGTGATACAATCCTACGACATACTATTATTAGTATTTAAGTTTGTTAGTTTCAAAGCAGCAGTAGCATATGGCTACCAGTTTAATGAGGAGTAACATTTTCAACTGAGCAAATTTTACTTGTTTGTGTACAGACATGTCATGGACGTCGACGACTAAAAGCAGACTTCTAAAATATAACGTCGTTAAATAGTAATTAGCTGTGTACACTACATGTTGTAGAGCAGCCATATTTCACTGGTCTTTAACAGCAACAGCTCAAAATCTGTGCTGGTCTCTAACGTTTCCATGAAGATTTTTTTACTGTCTGGCTCAATAGTTATTAGCATTTAACTAGGTAGCTGTATCTGTGCTGTACTGTCAGCTAGCTAGCAAAGACCTGTAGCACGTGAGGTACCGCTGCTGTTCACAACTGTAACGAGTTCGACAGAAAATGTATCACAGCTATGTTTCTCTGGTAGCATTATGCATTGCTCTGGTCATGAGCTAATTCTAACTATTAATATATACTTAGATTTTTTTTGTTTCACCTGTAATAGAGTGAGATTTGGAGAGTGTGGCCGAATCCAAATGTGCTGCCTTCACCACACTCACTGACTTAAAGGACTCGTTCCCCGGAAGCCCGTAAGTGCTGAAGGCTGACCAAATCTACAATTTACCAGGTCCACAAGGGGCCTCAGGATGCAGACTTCTGCAGACTTCTGCAGACTTCACTCGTCAATTTACCCATAATCCTTGGTGATATCTTCTTCTTCACCACCACCACCACCACCCTTCCTTTCTTCTTCTTCTTCTTCTTCTTCAATTCAATGGCGGGTCACGAACCAATGTGTGCCAGCGTGTGCATACCGCCACCTAGTGTACCTGCGTAACATGAGTGCGTAACATCATGGCCTTCAGTATTTCAGGTTATCAAAAACCAACCAACCAACCAAACAAACAAACAAACAAACAAACAAACAAACAAAACAAAACAAAACAAAACAAAACAACATCCCTTCGTTTTTTAGCCATTCCTAAAATCCCTTGCTTTTTCCATTGCATTTTCAGGAACATAACAAAAACACATTTAAATAAAGAGTTGGATTTATTCCGGTATGTCCACGTCTTAGCCTTGGAAAAAATCAAGTATTCGCCTTAATTGGTTTCCATATAATTATATTTTGCCTTCCTTAGTGACTGAAGAAGGTGATTTCTCTTATTGTATTTCCTATAATAAACTAATGCATGTTGACTATTTCTCAATGACTACAATGTGTGCATTTTCCAGTTAGGTGTCTGCCTATTTTATATCATATATGGTTGAGTCCTGAATGACCTTTTCCTTCCTCCCTTTGTTTGCTACGCCATCCTCCCACCACAGACATGTTTTTGTATAAACAATTGCATAAATGTCTTCTGGTTTCATTGTCCTCTTAATACTCTTTGCCACACTTCTTGTTCATAGTCCTTACACTAAGCTTTGCTTAATGGGACTTATAGGTCTACATGCTTAATTCAGAATGTTTTTTGGACAGAATACTCACCTGCTCATTTTCCTCCACACAAACATCAGCAGGAACCCAAAGGAAATGTGTCAATACACCATTATCTTCAATGCTGCACATCATAAGGAATATTTAACTGAACCTCTGTCCCCTATCCACTGCAGGGCCACTAATACTGCCAGTAGCTCTCTGGTATATCCTAACAAATGCTCTGCTATCTGTTTTGTAATATATGACTCACTCACGATATATTGTATACTGCTCCTATACAGCTTGTATTAGGGTCCTTGGACACTAACTATGAAAAATGCTTAGCAAAATAGTTTTGTGCTATGTACCATCCTGGAAGTTGCTCTGACATGTCCTTCAACTCCTGCTGTATGTTGAGGGCAAAATTTGGCAAAGGCTTGTACTATAATTGGTGTAATCCTAGGCATTATGTCTTTGCAAAACTTGTGACATTTTTCTCATTATTTCACTAACAGTCTGTTAAAACACTTTTGGCAGGAGGTATCACATTATCCCTGGATGGTAACCTGGTATGCCAGCATTAGCTTCAAGGCATTTTTTCCATTCACACCTGCACTGCTGATATTGGAGATGTTTTGAATGATCCACTACAGATTCTCAGGGCCATGTAAGCTACACATCCATAGTCAGAGACAGATGTCACTGTATGCCTGGTATGTATTTTGTAGAGATGGTGTGCTTGCTCTCTATTCCTGTCCTGACAAACACTTTCCATATTAGAGCTAAAATGACCTCCTCATTGCTCTGTCCTTTCTTTCCTGACATATGATTTGAAACACTGGCTTAGTTTTAGCTCTACATTGTTAGCTACAAGACCTTACATAGACAGGTGTGTGGTTTTCCAAATCAAGTCCAATCAGCTGAATTTACCCCAGGTGGATTCCACCTGAAACACCTCAAACACGATGAAGAGAAATGGGAGAAAGCTGAGCTATATTCGAAGCATTATAGCAAAGGGTCTGCACACTTGTGCTATTCCAGTTCTCCTTTTCAAAATAAATCTGCAAAAAAGTATTAAATTCTGATGAGGGACAGATGCATAGGTAGGTGAGGAAGTTCCAAACATGGGAAATGTAGGTGAGCAGAGGCCTGAGGCCTGTACCACGAAGTGAGGTTACTGTCTTATCAGGGTAACTTCAGGAGTAACTTCCTGATTAACCTGTACTACGAAAGGTGGATAGGTTTTACCCGGGGTCTGCTGCCATGGTCATTTACACTGCATCTCTAAACTGCTCCAAGCAATTTATGTTCGTGGTTAACTCAGTGTTACAGGTGTTACTTTTACTTTAGTACCGCCCCACAGGTGGAGCAACCAATCAATACTGGCACAACGACTGACGGGGGTTGTCTAAAGATATGTAGTGGATGGTAGAGGTATGTGGACCAACAAATGGTATTTTTATGCTCCGCATTTTCCATTTTCAATTTCAGTTATTTTAATTTGTATTTTTTCTCACAGTCAAGCAGCAGAATTTAGCATCATTGGTGTTGCATATTATCGATTTGAATAATAATTTAAATGGGGGTGGGGGGGGCATTATTGTCCTGAAAGACAATATAATGTGACAGGCTGTTCTAACTGTAGACTACAGACCAGAACATGCAGCATTAATGATGGAAATATGAATGTGTAGCTCTTTATAGAAGGTTTCTATTTGATCCAGGTTCAGTTTCCACTGAGGCTGAAATACTGTTAACATGAAGTTCATACTGAACACAACAGCATTACATTCATACATATACAGCCTGAGTGTTCCAGGCAGAACATCATTAACAGGAACAGCTCATTCTCAGACATGTGACCCACGTGTTGACTGTAATCCAAGTATCCGAAAAATCGGATGTTGACAGACGCTGTCAGAGGAGGTTAAACTCCCTTCGTAGTACAGGCCTCTGGCCTCTGGAAACAAGGAAGATGTTTGTTGACATCTGGTGGATGGGTGGAGTATGACAGCAGGCAAAACGAATGAATCGTCCTTAGCTACTATGTGCTATTTTCACCAGCTACCTGGTAACACTGTCTGCTGTTTGGTGCTGCAGGTCCTGTGAGTGTCACATCTAATGGCAGAAGCGCAGGCATGGAGGACCCAGGCACAGACACACAGGCAGGCTGGTGTGATGAAGGAACTTTAATAGATTAAGTGATGAGGACCAGGCTTACAGACAGACAGATGGACTGGAAGGCAGATAGCTATAGACCACAATATGAATTTTTTGAGGACAAATATAAATTGCAAGCACACATAAGCTTGATATTGACAGTTAACTTCTTTTCCAAATCTGACACGTGTTTCCCCTGCTGCATTACAAACTCCAGAGTCCAGGTATCACAGTTCAGACGTGCTTTTATGATAGCAGAACACACATAGACAATAGAACACAGCGATGAAGACCATAACAAAGATGTGGATAATATTTGGGCCCTGCTCATAATCTAAGGAGAAATCACAAATTTAACACAAGACCAGCAAAAACCTTCAAACAACTGCAACAAGGGTTTTTTTTTTTATCAAGATTTTTTCAAGATTGTTTTATCTAGTTCCCCATGAAGTACGGAACTCAGCCCCAAGCCCAATTGTTTTCACTTAAGATTTTCATCTTTAAGAAGAGGTTACAAATATATACTTTCCTTAAAAAATAAATACATAAATAAAAGGCTCAGTAAATAGTGCATTTGTTGAGAACTATTTTCAGCTCAAGATGAATACACATTTCTGCGAGCTCATTCAGTTACTTTCACTTATTCATTCATTGCCTGCCTCCTTTGCCATGTCCACAACCTCTCTTGTGATTTCACACGCTGCTCCTCTCACCCAGCCTTTCCCAGTCACCTGATTCCCCCCATGCTCACCTGACCACCTGTTAGCTAAAAGCTAGTTTCCATCTGTAGTTATGGTCTTTCCATGTGATTTGTTGACGCAAAAAATAAAAATGACAATGTTAATAAAATATAAATTGCCGATGTTTATTTGCTGGTGGCCACTTTTGACTTGTGATATAAAGTGTATACACAAGGCAGTGCTGTAACTGAGTTCATCTATTGCCTAGTATTAAACACCACACTTTTAAACATCTAGTGATAAAATATTGCACAACAACTCTTACAAATTTCCTATGGCAGTGATATTGATTGCCCTCCTGCAACAACACTCGCACACACTGGATGACGGGAAAAGCACAGCTAACCAATCCTGTTGTCGTGTATAGCTTTCAAGTACAATGCTGTCCAGCATCCTCAATTCCTGCTCACAGGCATGTTTCAGGACTCACAGCCATGTCACCATTCTGTTCTGGTTCTTTCAAGAACCTTTCCACTTCCTGCAAGTCCACTGTTATGCTCTCTGGCCTGACCTCCTCTACTTTCTCTTTGTCTCTCTCATCCTCCTCTTTCAATTCCCTTTTTTCCTCCTTCATAGCGTCCTTCTCTTGTTCCTCCCTTGCTCCTTTCTCCTCTTCATTGTTAAGCTCTGCAGATTTACTGAACACGTCTGTCTTGGCATCATCTGTCACTGTGACATTCTTGAGCTTGTCTTCTGGTGCTGAAGTATTCTTTCTGATAAAAAAGAAGTTACAAGTAGCCAGAACCACAGCTGAGAGGACCACCTCGCTTCCTGCCAGCAAGAAGACAAACATGTAGTTCTTGGTGGCATCAAGAAGCCGGCCTGAGACAGAGGAAAGAGACACAAAGAAACAGGTGAGAGGATAAAATGAGAGAACCACACAGACAGATACAATCAAGAAAAACTGGTTATTTTTCAGATGCTATGATGCTAATTTGCATACACATGTAAAAATCCCTTCTGTCCTTGTTACAATGTATCTCTTGGAAATTCTGTTTATACTTATTTTCAAGTTTTTGAAGGAAATGGACACCAATTGGATTTTCCATTACAGCCCTGTCTTATGGAAAATAACTTTATATATTGTGAAATTGTTTTCCCAATTATGTTGAGGTGATAAACTTAATCACTGGCATCTTGATGCATCTTTTTTTTCTATCCAGGATTTCTTTTTCTCACAGTGTGACCACAATACTTGTAATGATCCATAACAATGTTAATAACGCTGTCTATTTTAATATATATTATTCTGGGGGCTTTTTGCATTTATTAGACAGGACAGTGAAGAGAGACAGGAATTGGAGAGAGAGAGAGAGAGAGAGAGAGAGAGAGAGAGAGAGAGAGAGAGAGAGAGTAGGAGAGTGACATGCAGCAAAGGTCCAGCTGGATCAGGAGTTGAACCGGGGAACAGCTGCTCATGGCCACTAATAACACTTTTATCAGTGATTCAAGATGGGACGTTGTAACTTAGCTCCAAAGTGTGCAACATAGCGTGACAGTCCGGTAGAGACAGACACGGCCAATAACAACTTTGTTACAATAACTTTCCTGCGGCGGGCCACTGCTACAAAATGTACGCAACGGAAACACTGTAGACATGGAGTACTATAAATAGAGTGAGTCTATATTGTACTCTTTGTATTCTAATATAATGTTAAACTTTGTGCATTAGCTTTTATGTGTGCAACCTATGGGTACAGATAAAATCCTTCTCTTCATACATTACCAGCCTATTAAACAACAAATAATTTTTATACTCTCTCTTGAGTCAGATTTTTCACTCCACACTGAGCATGGTCATCAGAGGCATTCAACATGGTGTAGGAGTATCTTGAAAATTTAGCATGAGGCTTATAGACCCATAAAACCCAGAAATAAGTTAGCATAGGTGTTTGGAATGAGTTTTTGGTTAGATGTCTGAAATAAGGTCTGTGGTTAAGATAAGCTCAAGACATTCACTCTTTATTCCACAACATAAATATGTCAGAAAAAGCCACACTTGTGATTTTTTTTAAAAAAACTAAATGCGACTACAGAGGTTGTTGATGCCATAATGCTACTACTACTCTACTCTACTCAGCCGTGTTTTAAACTCACACTTTTTCAATCTATCACTGACTTTCTAAGAAGAAAAGCTTTTGTAGAAGAGGTAACCGCTGAATTAAAAAAATAATTTTGGTTTAGTTTATGTCTGTTTCTTTAGTAGTCAGTGCACAATTGGCAATGCACCAGAAAATGCACAACCCAGCTCTCACCACCCAGCCAGTGCTGATTAATTCTCCTGTACTAACAAGTAATGACAATACAGGGTCAATGCATATACTACTGTCAGCAAAATCCTTTCAGATAGATAACAGACACTAAAGATACTTTAGTCCAGCATTTACAAGTTGTAGTTCTGGTGTTTGTACTGACCTGCACCAGGTGGCCCCACCAACACAGCAATGGCCTCCATGAGGCAGAACCAGGCCTATGGCACTGGAGAACTTTGCAGTACCAACTATTGCCATCAGAACCTCAAACTGCAGGGCTCCCACCATACCGTACGAGATGCCAAAGAAGATGCAGAAGACTACCAGAGATGCATAGTCCTTGGCCTGGGAACAAATATAAAATTGCAAAGGAAGAACAAACTCAATTAGGTTTTATATCAGTGGGCTGAACATCTCCCTCTCAGTTCATAACAAGCTAGCATTCACATACCTGTGACCCAACGAGATCGGTGACTCCATTGAAGATCAAAGCAAAGCTGAAGAAGTAGACGCAACGAGGCCGCACCCATTTCAGTCCAGCTATTACGCCACATGTGGGCCGTGCAAAAATGTCAATGAAGCCCAGGATAGTGAGCAGCAGAGCTGATTTGGTATCCTCATTCCCCAGCTCCTTAGCATAGCTCACAACAAACACTGGAGGCACAAACAGCCCCAGCACCATGATGGATGCCGCTACAGTGTAGATGACAAAACCGCAGTCTTTGAAGACAGAGAAGTCCAGCAGTTTGCCTTTGGGCTTCTTCATGTCTGCTGCCTGTGTTCTCTTTACCTCCTCCTGTTCCATGTCCTCGGCCTGGACGGTCTTGGGGGCGACCAGAGGCTTCATTAGGGCCCCACATACGCAGCAGTTGAGTAGAACACCACCCAAGATGAGGAAGCCCCCCCTCCATCCGTACTGGTACTGAAGGACCTGCCAGTGGTGAGAGGCAGCACAGGGCCACAGGGTTCCTGCTGCTGACAGCCCATTGGCCAGAGGAGTTTCTCGGCTGAAGTAGCGGTTAAGCATAATCAGAGATGGCTGGAAGTTCAAGGCTAACCCCAGACCTGCAGAAAAGCAAGTTTTATAGCATTTTAATTTAATCATTTGAACTTACATTTAACTCTCTAACATTACTAGATCCAATATTTGGAGGCAAACAAGTTCTCCAAAGAGATCGGTCTGTGGTCTAATGGACTCATATACATCAGTGTGATATGCTTTAATTTCTACTTTTAAAAACAGCCATCATTCATTTTCCCCATTATTTGTGCATGACACGCATGATATCGGTGTGTACCTGTGAACCGAGACTGTCGCTGTTGTTTAAGGATGTCTGTCATCCCTTCTTAACCCTTACCCTAAAGATTGGGGTATGCTTCAGTCATATGCAAACACAGGCATAGAAAGGGGCAAAACATAATAACAGTATAGGGCATTAAGCTGATGTGAATGTTGAATTGTTTGTTTCAGAAAGTTACAGATTTTGTCGAGTGCAATGTTTCTCTTAAGAAGTTGATTTAACTGCTTGTTCTATTGCAGCAACGTATGCTCAGTTACATTATGTCTCAGTAAGAATGTATGATAATACAACTGTTTCTTGGAGAGGAAATGTATGAGATTAATAGACTGAACTCACCTACAATCCTAAAGCAAAAAAAAAAAAAAAAAAAAAAAAAAAAAAAAAGCTGGGACAAACCATAAAAAATATGCATGCCAGTATTTATAAAAAGGTAACATAATGTAGAGGATGTAATGTCAACAGTATTTTCAGTGGCTATCTATTATGTTGATAGCTGTAGGAATAAATGAAGGATTAATTAAAAATACTAAAATAATTTTAAAAATTCTAATGACTGAAGTTTGATTTTCTTCAGGAGACTAAATCAAAGCCACACACAGTCCTTGCTCCATTGACAAATCAAGTGTGAACTTCCAAAGATCCAGTCTGTTGATGTGAAAACTCATTTTTGTGTTTCCACTGACCACGTTTCCTTGCTAAGCTGTGGCTTTGACAAACAGACCCTGCTGAGTTTTCACATGAACATTTTTGTGCATAAATCTATATCTTTGAATAATAAAGAGGTCAGAAGTTGTAATACTGTAGTGGAAGGTGGGGAACTTTCAGCAGATGGTCAGACCTGTGATAACCCCTGTAGAGAGGTAGATGTGGATGATGCTGGTGGAGAAGGAGGCAAGGATCATTCCCAGAGAGGCGAAGAGGCACCCACCACATCATCACTGGACGACAGCCAAAGCGGTTCACCAGCACACTGCAAAGAGGGCCTGGACAAAGTGTAATGCACTTAGTCAGCTATGTGTGTCTATGTGGTCTGGTACCTATACATATTAGCTTTGAGGGTTTTAAAATATAAAAATATGAAAATAAAAAAATATGTTTCCCAATTTCAGGCTCTTCCCTATAGGTTTAAATATACTGACATTTTTTCAGAGGCAAAGAAAGGGAAAAAAAAAGAAAAGAAAATGTGTATTTTTTACACTTACATACACAATAATAATACAATAATATGAATAAATACATGACAGTATAATACTCTTTGTGTTAATATTAAATAATTCTGATATAATAACATTTATAATAACTAACTGATCCATCTCCATCTAAGTACATCTGCTGATGCAAATGGACAGTCAGTCTCCATCCTCCCTCTCCCGGACCATTCCCAGACCTCCCTCCCTCCCTCTCCCACTTTGAGTCTAGTCCTTTGCCTAACCTTGTATATGCTCCAGAATTCTCATTTTCCTGTGCCACTGCCCTGCCACCTCCAGCCTAGCCACTTCTGCCAATTCACCTACTGTCCATCACTCCTCATCACTCCCTCCATCCATTTACCCTTTTCCATTAAATCTCTTACCTTTACCACAACAGCCAGTCTACTTTTGGGTCCTTGACCAAAAAGATCCATGACAGTCCCCTCGTAAAATTGTTGTAATAATGTAAATTAAAATTTGGAAAATAAAGTAATATTGTCAGTGGAAGGTCTTCAGAAGTATAAAGATACAGATACTGCCTGTGAATAAACCATATACTGTACTATGTAATAGTGTTGTATTAGACTGCATAATACTGAAAGATGTTCATGTTGTTCACATGACCCTAATCTCAACAAAAGTTGAACATCAGCTTACCACTGGGGCTGTATTACAACTATTTAATAGTTAGTTCTCTACTGCGTCCACCTTTTGCATGTGTATACTGTATTACACAAGAAGCAGCCTACCTGTGCCATAGAGCATGGCCAGCAGTATGGAGGAGATCCAGGCAGTGTCGCTGTAACCCACCCCAAATTCCAGAATCAACTCTTTGAAAAAGACACTGACTGCTTTTGGAAAAGCGTAGGAGAAGCCTGTGATGACAAAACAGCCAGCCAGCACTGCCCAGCCCCAACCTCCATCTGGAGCCTTAACCCCTTCTGCCCTCGTCAACTGCCACGCCTCCATGGTGGGCTGTGTCTTAATGGAGGTAGATAGAGAAGCTAGAAAAATGAAAAAATGACAATAAGCAGTTGGATCAAGTTTCTCTGTAAATTCATCTACAGTAATTAAGCTGCACCATACTGTCTGTCAGCAGGAATAATGGAAGACTGAGTGGCACAGTGGCCAAGCTGAAATCAAATCAAAAAATACTGAAACATGATCCAGCACACATGCACATTAACATTTGTTTGTGGTGATGAAGGGAAGTAATTGCTAAATGTGTGTTGAAGAGGACTCACATCAGAGTTTACACTAGACTTTTTGTTGATGGCCAATTTGTCTGTTAATATTGAGGGATTCTGGCCATATAGAACAAATACTTGACACGTGGCAAACAGCCATATAACAGCCTATATTTAAACAACAATAACACATGAATGCTATGAACTAACAAATGTAATTTATTTTATATAGTTAGCACAGCTGAACTCTGAGGGATGTCTGCTTGGACATATTGTTGCAGTATTGATGAAGAACAGTGAACCTGGACACTGAACAGCGGCTGCAATGAAAACTAACAGTGCACACATCCACATCAGAGTAGATCGCTTAAGTGGTTGGTTTAGTCACTGACAGGTCAGACCGTTCTTGTAATTATCTGACGACCTGTGGATAGTATTCCTACAGAGATAGACAGAAACATCTGTTTTTATCTCAACCAGACTCCAGAATACTAAGTTTTATTTTACAATATTTTTGTGAGATTTCAGTTTTCTATTTTTAATAAATTAGCAAAAATATCTGTTATCTGCAAAAAAGCTCTGATAAATCCACTGTGCATTACATGTCCAGTGATAAACAGCAGACAACTGACTGGTGAATACAGTAGAGCATTTAGCATATAAAGAAAGATAACAATAATAACAATAATAATAGAGTGGGGTTCTAATAGCAAAAGCGCGGTTGCCCTTTGTCATAAACTGTAACCCTCCATCTGTGAATCTCAGTGGTCAAGAGGGCACATAATAAGTCAATAAATCAGAGAGGTATCAGTGAGGCCATTTCAGGACTTAAAAGTGAAAGGCCTTAAAAGTAAAATCATGGGGGGCGAGG
>NW_026117475.1:0-20466 GCF_001640805.2 Lates calcarifer
GGTACCAGGTGTATAAGCAGGTGTGTTCAGCCTGCCACAGTATGGAGTACCTGGCCTTCAGAAACCTGGTGGGAGTGTCGCACAGAGGCCGAGGTTAAGACCATTGCGGAGGAGGTAAGGCTCTCTCTGTGTGTGTGAGAGAGTATAAGAATAAGAGAAAGAATCCAAAAATCCAGGGTGCCAACAGTTTCAAATAGATCACATAACATTATCTTAATATTTTATAGCATACACATAAAAATAAACTGTGTCATAGGTTTTGGTTATTTTTAGATTTAAATTCTGAATATCTGCCAGCAGGTGATGAGATCTGTATCTGCTGTTACATTTCAAGGTTTCTGGTTTAAAGTTGTCTTGCGTGTTGTGTTTAGGTTGAGGTAGTGGATGGTCCTGATGAGAGTGGAGAGATGTTCACTCGGCCAGGAAAGCTGTCAGACTACTTCCCAAAGCCCTACCCCAACCCTGAGGCAGCCCGGGTTGCCAACAACGGAGCCCTGCCTCCAGACCTCAGCTACATTGTTAATGCCAGGTAAGTCCTGAAATACAGAAAAACTACACAGTTAAGCTGGAAAGCCACAAAATTACTCAAAATCAGTGTGTCCCTGGTGTTTACTTGTTGTGTCTCCCTACTCCACTCAGACATGGAGGAGAGGACTACGTGTTCAGCCTGCTGACAGGATACTGTGAGCCTCCAGCTGGAGTGACAGTGAGAGAGGGACTCTACTACAACCCCTACTTCCCTGGCCAGGCCATTGGCATGGCCCCACCCATCTACAATGAGGTGCTGGAGTATGAGGATGGTAAGTAAAGATGCTCTGTGTGTATGTGTGTGTGTGTGTGTGTGTGTGTGTGTGTGTGTGTGTGTGTGTGTGTGTGTGTGTGTATCTGTATCTGCTGTTCGATTAACTGGTTACACAAATAAACAGTGAATTGTGCAGAAATGAAGAACATGCTCAGAACATGGTGCTGACGGTGGATTTGTTTCTGTTGCCATAGGAACCCCTGCCACCATGAGCCAGGTTGCTAAGGATGTGTGTACCTTCTTGAGGTGGGCTGCTGAGCCAGAGCACGACCAGCGCAAACGCATGGGACTGAAGGTACAATATATATACAAACAAATTGTATCTGGACTAGGTGTCTTTTGAAAATTTCTTTTGCTAGCTTCATTATGTTGGTTATTGTGGGTACACATTCCAAAACAATACTTTTTAATTACTTTAATCTAGGCAGTTACAATTTGTTTTTCTAAGTCTGAGCATACAGACACAATGGAACAAAGTGTAAAGATGGAGCTTGTTCAGGAATTAATCTTTTACATTCTCTTTCAGTTGCTGATGGGCTCAGCCATCCTCATCCCTCTGCTCTACTACATGAAGAGCACAGGTGGTCTGTGATGAAGAGCAGAAAGATGGCCTACAGGCCTCCCAAATAAAAGGAAACAAACACACCCCAATCTGGGCATAAAAGCTACCAGAGAGGGCTGCATTCAGTGACCCCACAACGCTCACCTCACATTGATCATATGGACACAGAGCAACAGATAACACACACATGCCTTTCTAAGAGGGGTTAGAGAAATAAGGGTATATATTATATGTTTATTCCTTCAGAAAAATGCCTTTTTTTTAGTTGTTGGCATGGTAGAACCAATGGTGTGACAGATTTTCCTGTATCTGATGTATTATGGTGCGAGTTTGTGTCAGAGCGTTGTGGCGTTCTTGAATGCACCCTCCACAAAGTTTATGTTTGTTTGATCTGCATTGAGTCATTGCTGCTAGCAGCTCATGTCTTGACATCTCGTTTCAGACACTTTGTCACAATTGACTGATAAGTTAATTGATTGCCCATATTTGTAAGATACTCAGTTACCACACGAACGCAGAGAAATGGTTGCCCTCAAAGTTTATAACATCCTGAGTGTGTGTAAATCCATCCTCCCCTGTCGTCTCCACAAAGCCGCTCAGTGGATCAAATGCAACCTCTGAACCTCTGTTTTACTGTACAAAATAAATTATCTTAAAGGAAACTTTGTGTGGCGGTTTGTTTTGTCCCTAGTAGCAGCAGCAGTAGTCGTTACTCACCAAGCTTTTCAACACTGCTTGTGTCATTCTGATAATTTCTGCTTTGTCGTGTAAATATTTAATAAACTGGTGACCTGCACAAACTTTGCCATGAAGTTATAATTTGTTGACCACTGCATCACTACCATGCTAGTTTGTAGCAGTATTTTGACAGCTTTACATCTCAACATTGAAAAATTAATGTTTTAAAAAAGCATTAATATTACTGTATGGGGTTGGAATGTGTGGTTGCATGCTGCTCCCCCTAGCCGTGATAAAGCTGAGCATGCCAGCTATGTCATTTAGAAGTCAACAAAACAATGTTTTAAATTATTTAACATTAGATTTTGTGATTATTTTTCTGTTGCTTATTATTTGAAAATGCTTGTTCAGGAAGTTTCACCTGCTGTTATCTGAAGTTTTATGGCAATACTCCTTTGCGCCAGTAGATTGGCAGTACCGGTAAGGATGACTGTAATGCTTTACAGCAGCAGCAAGTGAGCGAAGTCCTAACACGAAACAGTGAAGACAACACAGAACGAAGGCGACGCTTTAATAAAACTGTCTGCAGGTGAGAAAAGTTCACAAGCGAGATATACAGTTATGTTAGAATGACTGTGACGCTTTTTAGGCATATAAAGTGACTAATGTTAGAAGAAAGGGCAGCTAACACGGTTAGCTTCGGTAGCTAATGTCGAGCCTGCAATTGTCGGACTCGACATTAATGTCAGTGACCTGATTTGATAACTGTACTACTCTCAGGTAGGTTGATGTATCGGGAAATGCTGGATTCAGGAGCTGACATAGATAGTGTTTGTTACAGTAAAGAGTACATATTACAGCATGTTAGGTAGTTTGTAATAGTTGCATTTATATTGTAATCCTTTACTGATGGAGCAAGCATGTCAGTATTTACACAGAAATGTCTTGTGTTTTATTTGCAGTGCAAATAAATTCGTCAGGCACCTGGATGGAAACCCTTCAAACAGGACAGTGTACCAAGAAAATCAGCACCATTAAACAGATTGAGTTGGGGTGAGTTTCTTGTGCATTTCTGATTGGAGGAATTAGACACTTGTTGCAACTGTACTTAGCCTACCAGAGTAAACTATTCATATCAAACTTGCAAAAACACCAGTAAATAACAGTTCAGTCATTTGGGGCCAGCGTTATTTAAAAGCATCTGCTGCTAACATCTTGGTGCCTGAAACCACAAGTTATTAGTGCTGTGTTGGCAGCATAGGAAGGATTTTAGACGGGATGTTTTGGCTCAGTGTACCTGTAGGTCACAGAGGTAAGCATCAGTTTCTCTAAAGGTTAATTAACTAAATGACACTATATGACAAAAGGATTTTTAAACAGTTGCAACTTTTTCTGGATGTTGTATTTTGTTGTATTGGACTGCATCAGTTTCAGTTAGGTGTATCATTAACTGCCAGCTGAGTGTAGACTGGTTCTGTTGCTCCAATACCGTTTTCATTCATCTGTCTGTTCTCTGTTCTGGTAACTGTAAGATAGCACTACCAAGGGGTGAAATCGGCCCCTGTACTGCTTCCCCCACTGTAGTTTGCTATAGTTATAGTACACAGTTTTTTTTCACATAATGTAGGCACTGTATTACCAGGAAAACCAAACTGTTTTAACAATACATCAACAAGAACCTGTGTGATAATGTGCACAGCATAATCAAAGTATTTAAGGGGCTTTTTTAGAATACTTATAAAGCATTGTGTTGTTCATCTCTGATTGTCCTGTTCTGTTGTTACAGAGATCTTCACTGGTAATATCTTTAGTGGCACTTCATTTAGAGTGTTAATATACGGAAACAACGTGTCAGTGAAAGTGTGTGTGAAGGTGTGAATGTGTGAGTCTGTATTCAGATCAGAGAAAGACAGTAGTCCGCTGTTCCAGTCCAGCTGAATTCTGATCCTCTTTAGCTTTGTCACCACTGTAAGCGCAGTTTCTGGCTCTGTTGGGGAGCGTGCTCTGTATTTACCATCACAGAACCCTATTCTCCATAATCCAGACTGTTTCTTTCCCTTCCTCTCAACGGACTCGGCTGCCACACCCAGAAACCAGAATGTGCTTTTTCCAACATCAACATCCCAGCTGTGAGTCCCTGAGTTGAAACCCTCAGAGCCCAGGACAGAGTGAAAGGAATCAAACCTCTCTGGATTGTCAGGAGGGTTTTGCACCTCTTCATGTCTCACACTGGTCAGATCCTCAGACATCATGAAGTGAGGATGAGCAGAGTTTGGATCCAGAATCACAGGAGTGTAGGAGACCATCTCCTTCATCTTGTTCCAGATGTTGAAGGTCAGGTTGCCCAGGTGTTTGGCCACATCTATCAGAGCTCCTGAGACCAGCTGTGGATCCTCCATCAGGGGGCGCTGCTGGACTCTTTTCACTGCAGCCTTGTAGTTGAGCAGGAATGAGACGTCTTCAGCTCTCAGCTCCTCCTCTGTGGCTCTGATTGTGTGTGAAAGAGCTGCTATCTCTCTGCTCAGAGCCTCAATCTTCTCCTTCATCATCTGACTCTTCAGCTCCTCTTCCTCCCTCAGAGCACTGATCCTGGCCTCCTCTTCCTCTTGTAGAAACTGGTGAAGCTTCTTAAACTGCTCCTTAATCTGCCTCTCTGTGTGTTGGACCTGGACCTTAATGTGTTCTGCTGTTTGATCACAGTTTCCTTTAACTTGTTCAAACAGCTTCAGTTTCTCTTGTAAAGGCTTCAGGGATTCCTGAAGCTCCTCTTTGTGATCCTGTGCAGCTTCATCGATGGGTCTGAATCTGTGGTTGTTGTGTATCTTTGAATCTCTGCAGATGAGACACACTGGCTGCTGATGGTCCAGACAGAAGAGCTTCAGTTTCTCAGAGTGCAGACTGCAGAGAGACTCATACTCGACTCTCTGATCTCTCTCCAGTAAGAAGGACTCACACAGGTTCTTCAGTGCTAAACTGACAGGTGGTTTACACATAGATGATCTTCTCTTACAAAGTGGACACTGCTGTGTTTGTTTCTCTCTCCACCAGCTCTGCAGACAGTCTTTACAGAAGCTGTGGCTACATGACAGAACAACAGGATCTTTAAAGATGTCACGGCAGACAGGACAGGAGAGATCCTCCTCTGATTGGGAAGCCATTTCCTCTGCGAGTTCAAATGAAAACACATCAGGCAAAGTCAGCCACCATCTCTCTTCTAGAAAGTCACCTGACACTTACTTTCTCCTTGAACTGTCTTTTTGTTAAACTTACATGCAGTGAGTGGAGTTGCAGCAGGTTGAAGTAGCAGTACTTTAGTATTTTAGTAATCCAGTATTTGCTTCTTTATCTGTACTTTTTCAGTGGAAGCTGTGAGTCTGAAGGTAAATCTGCGTCTTGGTCTGTTTGTCTCCTTAGTGAGGGAAAAATAACAGACTGTGTTTCCTGCTTTATGTCAGGTGAGTTGGGTAAGGGGTGGAGTCAGACCACTGCCAAATGCTGATGTGTTAACTGTGATACACAAAAAACAAGTTTCAAGTTTCATTTTATTATTGGTGCTTTACCTTAATCTCCCATGTGAAAAAGTATTAACCCTTTAAGTGACGAAACAGTCAAGTTAATTGCAATGAAATATGTTAGGAAGACAAGATTAACAGAATTAAAGTAGGTTCAAGTTAAAGAATACTTTTATTTTCACATTCATGAATAATCTACAGACAGAATAATGGAACAAAATTAATAATTGACATGTACTTAACATATTCTAACTGTAAAAATGCTGTTTCCAATACTTTGAATAGCATCACTTAAATAGACATTTAAATCACTTTATACATCTGTACATCTATCAGTTTTATATATGAACTAATAACTTAACAACTGAACCTTGCAACTGTCTAAAATCATTTTAGTGACACATTTCAGACCCGTAAGTTCTTCAGGAGCACTGCCACCGTTGCAGTCATGGCAGACTGGTTTAGGTCTTGCATGTATTTGATCTAGTGGTTGCAGTGCATTGTTGGATGAGGTTGCACTGTATTGCAGTCAAACTTGACTACAAGTTCAAGTTCTTTTTTTTTACCTGAGCCCTCAGCGTTGGCACCCACACTGAGCCTGTACAGTGGTGTCATGTAAGTGAATGAGGGTTTTCAGACAGTGTTAATGTCTGTCTGAACACGGCCGTACAGAGACCTTTATTGGTATTATCTTCAGTGGGTGTATATTTACAGTGTTAAAGTATGGAGACACCCTCTCGGTAAAAGTGTGTGTAAAGGTGTATATGTGCATATTAGTGTCCAGATCGAAGAAGGACAGCTTTCCTCTGTTCCAGTCCAGATCAACTCTGATCCTCTGGAGCTTCTTCATCACTGAAAGAACAGTGGAGGGATCTGATAAGAAGCGTGCTATGTATTTACCATCAAAGTACCCTATTCTCCACAAACAAGACGGATGTTTTCCCTTTTTCTGGACAGACTGTGCTGTCACACCCAGAAACCAGTCTCCACTGTCTCCAACCTCAACATCCCAGCTGTGATTCCCTGAGTCAAAGCCCTCAGAGCCCAGGACAATGCGGAAGTAGTCAAACCTCTCTGGATTGTCAGGAAGCTTCTGTCTCTCACCAAGTCTCACACTGGTCAGATCTTCAGACAGGACGAGGTCTGGATGAGCAGAGTTTGGATCCAGAATCACAGGAGTGTAGGAGACCATCTCCTTCATCTTGTTCCAGACGTTGAAGGTCAGGTTGCCCAGGTGTTTGGCCACATCTATCAGGGCTCCTGAGACCAGCTGTGGATCCTCCAGCAGGGGGCGCTGCTGGACTCTTTTCACTGCAGCCTTGTAGTTGAGCAGGAATGAGACGTCTTCAGCTCTCAGCTCCTCCTCTGTGGCTCTGATTGTGTGTGAAAGAGCTGCTATCTCTCTGCTCAGAGCCTCAATCTTCTCCTTCATCATCTGAGTCTTCAGCTCCTCTTCCTCCCTCAGAGCACTGATCCTGGCCTCCTCTTCCTCTTGTAGAAACTGGTGAAGCTTCTTAAACTGCTCCTTAATCTGCCTCTCTGTGTGTTGGACCTGGACCTTAATGTGTTCTGCTGTTTGATCACAGTTTCCTTTAACTTGTTCAAACAGCTTCAGTTTCTCTTGTAAAGGCTTCAGGGATTCCTGAAGTTCCTCTCTGTGATCCTGTATAATTTCATTAATAGGTTTGAATTTGTGTCCAGCATGTGTGTCTGAATGCAGACAGATGAGACACACTGGTTGCTGATGGTTCAGACAGAAGAGCTTCAGTTTCTCAGAGTGCAGACTGCAGAGAGGCTCAGACCCTGCTGAAGTTCTGGTCTCTCCATTTAGTACAAAGGTCTCACACAGCTTCTTTAAGACCAAGTTGCAGGGTGGTTTACTCCTCGATGATTTCCTCTTACAAACTGGACACTCTTGTATTTGTTTCTCTCTCCACCAGTTCTTCAGACAGTCTTTACAGAAGCTGTGGCTACATGACAGGACAACAGGTTCTTTAAAGATGTCACGGCAGACAGGACAGGAGAGATCCTCCTCTGAACGGTGTGACATTTTCTCTCTGTGTGAAGCTGAAAACACACCAGGCATAAATCACGATCCGTCACCTGTGGCTCCACATTGACACTTACTTTCACTTTGAGTCATGTTTTTTTCCTCTCTCTTTATATAAAACTCACATTCAGAGGTTGGTGTTGGAGCAGGTTGAAGTGGCAGTATAACAATATTCCCTCCTCTAGCTGTCCTCTGTCAGTGGATGTTGTTAGTCTGATCTGATGGTGAATCTTACTGGCTGTGTTTTTTTGTCTCTAGGTGAATGAGGAAGCATGACAAACTGTTACTGGCAGGTTTCAGGTGGGGCAACTCAGGGGTGGAGCTTTAGTGATGTAATACTATTATTAAGGTTTCTCGATACTCATGGGATAGTGTCAGTGAAATACCTTCACAACCACAAGAAAATTCCATGAAATCATAATTAGTTATTACCATAAAGACACTAATGTCTGTGTGGCCAGATACTGACTCTGGTCTGTGGTTTTTAATTAAGTCAAGTATACACAGGTGGTGGTTCATCTGTTAGGTGTTTTATGGTATTTACTGAAGGTCATTCTTTTTGTTGTGACTGTGAGGGGATTATTCTGATATAACTCTGCCAATATATTACCTCTAATTATTATCTTAATACTCTGTTTTTCATCAACATGTTTTCCAAACTAAATATAATCCCAGTATTACTCTCAGATAAGATTTTGCATCAGTGTTCCCTCGTTATTTTTGGGGGACTTTTACTCTAGATTAACCTCATTATTGAGAGCAGAGCAACCCATTTCCCCCTCGTTTTATCATGTTAATCTAATTTCCTCAGTATTACACTCATGGTTTTGCCCCATTATTTAAAGAATTGTTATTAATTTACCAAGACTTTTTCATTGTTATTAGCAAGATATTTTTGTCATAATACCAAAGTATTTCCCCTGTTTTACCCTGTTGTTATAACAGTACTAATCTTATTTCTGTATTTTTACTGAGTCATAATGGTGGAGCTGTTGGCCTCATACTTTGATTTGTAGTTTCCCGCACAATTTTCATCATTTTGATCATTTGTATTGTGCATTGAGGTTCTTTGTTGCAGTTTGATTCATTAAGCAGAATTTATAAACCTAAGAAATACATCACGTTTTGCATCATTCTGATTATTCTGTAGAGAGATATTCTAACTATTGTATTTCTTTTGTTTTTTTTCCAGCACAACATGAACGTGACATCAGACTCCAAATTTCCACTGAACAGTGTTGGACTGTGTGAGGTATTTGTGACATGCTGCTTTTCAGAGCTGGCTGCAGTTAGATGCAGCAAACACCTCTTTATCAAGAATATGAAATTGAGGCAGGAAAATAATCCTCTGCAGTAGAACTGGTTAAAACATAACATCAGACTGGATGGCAGGAGGTTGATAAAGTGTTGTTAAAATTACACTCAGTGAATCTCCCTTTTCACTTCTTTCTTTATTATTTTATGTATCAACTTGTTAAATCAACACACCATCAAACATCTATAGCTCAAAGAAGTCTCACATGTTCTGATTATTAACAAACTGTTTATATAAACTATGAGCTATAGAAACACTTGTGTTATTGTTCTATATAGGAGCCATTTGCTGCTGAGGGGAATACATTTGCCAGTCCTATCTCAACAGTCCTGTCATCTGTCAGCGTGGAACATTTCTATAACTTAGACCCATGTTTGAATGACAAGAAGCTGTTACTTTTACAGAGAGCAATGTTACATATTCTATATCTGAAAGAGTTCAGTGGATTGTCCTCAGTGATTCATGAGACTGTATTACATCATAGCAAACTAAACTGTCACAGACATAACATTTATAGGCCAAATATAATACTGTTACCCACCATGTCCCCATCAAAGCAACCAAAGATAGTTGAAGGTATTTATAAAAGACGAACAGCATATTGTGTATTATATCATCATGTTCTTCATCTTTAATTGAGCTGCTCTGTTGTAACAGAAATGTTCACTGGTAATATCTTATGTGGAATTTCTCTGTTTGTGGAGATGTATGGAAACAGTCTCTCAGTGAAAGTGTGTGTGAAGGTGTGTATGTGTGTGTTAGTATCACGATCAGTGAATGACAGTTTTCCTCTGTTCCAGTCCAGATGAACTCTGATTCTTTGGAGCTTCTTCACTGAGAGAAAAGTGATGGGATCTGGTGGAGAGTACGCTGTGTATTTACCCTGATTTAACCCTATTCTCCACGATTGAGCCAGTGCCGCCATATGCCCCTTCCTCTCACCAGACTCTGCTACCACACCCAGAATCCAGACTGCACTGTCTCCAACCTCAACATCCCAGCTGTGAGTCCCTGAGTTAAAGCCCTCAGAGCCCAGGACAATGGCATAGTTGTCAAATCTCTCTGGATTGTCAGGAAGCTTCTGTTTCTCTCCATAACTCACACTGGTCAGATCTTCAGACAGAATGAGTCTTGGATGAGCAGAGTTTGGATCCAGAATCACAGGAGTGTAGGAGACCATCTCCTTCATCTTGTTCCAGATGTTGAAGGTCAGGTTGCCCAGGTGTTTGGCCACATCTATCAGAGCTCCTGAGACCAGCTGTGGATCCTCCATCAGGGGGCGCTGCTGGACTCTTTTCACTGCAGCCTTGTAGTTGAGCAGGAATGAGACGTCTTCAGCTCTCAGCTCCTCCTCTGTGGCTCTGATTGTGTGTGAAAGAGCTGCTATCTCTCTGCTCAGAGCCTCAATCTTCTCCTTCATCATCTGACTCTTCAGCTCCTCTTCCTCCCTCAGAGCAGTGATCCTGGCCTCCTCTTCCTCTTGTAGAAACTGGTGAAGCTTCTTAAACTGCTCCTTAATCTGCCTCTCTATGTGTCGGACCTGGACCTTAATGTGTTTTGCTGTTTGATCACAGTTTCCTTTAACTTGTTCAAACAGCTTCAGTTTCTCTTGTAAAGGCTTCAGGGATTTCTGAAGCTCCTCTTTGTGATCCTGTGCTGCTTCATCGATGGGTCTGAATCTGTGGTTGTTGTGTGTTTTTGAATCTCTGCAGATGACACACACTGGCTGCTGATGGTCCAGACAGAAGAGCTTCAGTTTCTCAGAGTGCAGACTGCAGAGAGGCTCAGACCCTGCTGAAGTTCTCTGATCTCTCTCCAGTAAGAAGGTCTCACACAGGTTCTTCAATGGCAAACAAATAGGTGGATCACTCTTTGATGATTTTCTCTTACAAACTGGACACTCATGTATTAGTTTCTCTTTCCACCAGCTCTGCAGACAGTCTTTACAGAAGCTGTGGCTACATGACAGGAGAACAGGTTCTTTAAAGATGTCATGGCAGACAGGACAGGAGAGATCCTCCTCTGACCTGGAAGACATTTTCTCTCTGACTGAAGCTGAAAACACAAAACAAGCACAAGGATAAGTCAGTTGTGGATTCCCTAATACTTTTCACTGTTTCAGTTTAAGTTACTTTCACTTTCAGTTATGTTGTTTATAAAACTCACAGTCAGTGTGTTGAATTGTTGCAGGTTAAAGTTGCAGTGTTCCTGTTTTCCTTCCTGTAGCTGTCCTCTCTCTGTGGAAGCTGTTAGTTTGGTCTGAAGGTGAATCTTATTGAAATGTGTCTCTCAGTAGTGAATGTGTCTCTCGGTACTGAGGACGAATATAAACTGGTATTTCCTGGTTTGTGTCAGAGTGGTCAGGTGAGAGGTGGAGCTTTGACAGGTTATGTCTCTGAATACACCAGTGGTGAGTTTCATGCCAAAGCTGCTTCATGGACATTGTTGAATGATAAACAGTGCGCAGAGCTGTAAAACTAGTTCTTAATGGTATGCTTGTTTTCACCTTTTATATATGATCCATGTTTAAGTGGTATGACATGGAATTAATCACACATGTTGTGAGGTTATGAAGTCAGTCACTCAGTAAAGGTTAATACTCTTTCTCTCTATCATCTCTGTAGATCATCTTTACAGAAGCTGTGGCTACATGACAGAACAACAGGTCCTTTAAAGATGTCATGTCCCAGCAGTGCAGTGTCTTAGTCTCCCAAATTCCCCTGCTGAATTCTGTCACACCTTTTCTGCTAAACTATCCAATAACTGCAACCAGAGGTGAGTTCCATTCCAAAGTGTTTATATGATATTGCTCAGTAAATTTCCCCATTGTGGGAATAAAGGATTATCTTAGTAGACACTGTAGATCAGTTCACTTCAGTCAGTTACACTTCCACTATTTCTACTACTGCATTAATTGTTCACCAGAGAAGAACCCTATGTTGTTTGTGATGCACTAACCTTTTTTGTTTGGCTGCTATCGATTAAAAAATTCTACTTGCAGATTTCTATTTAAATATAATGAGCACCTTAAGGCTTTCCACAGTTTGATATTAGCTTTCAAGCTTATTTTCCTCATCCATCTGTTTTCCGACGGTTATAGAAGCAGCAGACTAAAATGAATTATTGTTTCGATCATTACAAGGCAGAAAACTTTTTATTTATGCTAAACATACATCGCTGTGCTGATAATATGTACTATGAAATAATGCTGTCAACATTAAAGTCATTAAGTCTTAATATAAGGACTGGAAGCTGTAGAGCCCACCACTACCATGGAAACAGAGATATTCATATACAGTATCCTGCTGATTTACCTTCTACATAAATAACAATGTAGAAATGACAGTTTGTGGTTTTAGGGGAAGTTACATGCTTGAACTATTTCTTGGCAAACAACAGAGCAAACAGGCGCAGTGACCGTGCTCAACTTCCTGAAGTCTTCTTGTTACACTGAGGTTTCCCTCTTCTTCCAGACTTTATGCTAAGCTAAGCTAATCACTCTCTTGCTCCAGTTTAGTAATAAGTGCATTTCCTAAACTGATCAGCTGTTCCTTCAACTGTACTCCACAGTCACACAGAGGCAGGGTTTAGGAGCCCTTCCTCTGTGCCTCCAGTCATCACATCCTTACATCCACCCTTCCTTTCACTGAGGGTTAAATAAACAAGTGTGCTGTTGGTTTAAAGCTGCTACAGGCCTTCATTAGGAGCTAATCTGGTTCTGAAAAGGTTTTCCTCCCTGCTGCTTCAACCTGCATTCAGACGCGACGAGCTTCATCTGCATCACAACACACACAGATTAGGCTAATAGCATTAGCGGATCTCAGTGGATCATTATTATTGCCATCATTATCATTATCATTATTATTAGTTTAAACTCAGTCACAGAGTTGTAGCAGGAGGATGGACGCATTTTTAGTGTGAAAACTAAACAGATTTTCTACTTTGGTAATTTAGAAGAAAAGGAGGAGATTCTGTTTTGTGTTTGCATCATGGTGACAGTTTTTAAAAAAGGCTCCTCATCCTAATCTCACACACACACACTCACGCAGAATATCACCTGAGGGAAAACGCAGACACAGACACACACTCTCATACAATCACACATACGTACAAATGCATTAGGGTGAAGTGTTTTTGTTTCTTTAAAACTTTGTAATTACTCTCTCTTTTTGCAGAGTTTGATTGTGAAACTGTGTAAACTAAAAATGTAAATATGCTATCTTTAAGTAACAACAGACACACACACTCAGCAGAGATTAGCTGCTGTATGGAACCTCAGGGAATCTCATTCACATGGAAAACCACTTCTTAATTCTAATTGGTGGCCAGTGTAAATCCTCCACTCCCATTTAAACAAGCCGTCAGCAGTTTGTCTTCCTGCTGCTTCACATGTTCCTCAGACTAAACCATCCATTCACCTCTCACTTTATTTCATACCACAGACCCAAAGTTAAGGACCTGTGAGATTTTCACTAAAAGCAAATCAACCTGTGGAGCTGTTTTTTTTTCCCACTGTGAAATCAGAATAATTTGTTTTGGTTGTTGTCAGCAGTTTGGTAAACAGCTCTCAGGGCTGTTTGTTGATCAGTTAGTCAGATCAGTCGTTATGGCATCCACTCTGGCTCCTGTGACAGCAGAGAGCAGGCCACCATTTTCCATCGATCGGATTCTGGGTTTGGAGCTGGAAAGACCTGGAAACTGCCTGAAACTCCACCGACCGTGGGCAGGTGAGGAGAAAAAGTTTTTGATTTAGAACCTTTTCAAGTGTCAAGTGAAGAGTTAAAGAGCAACGGGTCTGTAATATGACTTGTGTGCATCTGGAAATGGAAATAGAACTGACCCATTATTATCATGTATTTGCAAGAAGTGCCATTTCAATCCAGTGTTTTTTGTCTCACCTATAAGAATGTGCTGTAGTTGACAGTGAACTAAAATGGGAAATCACAGTTGAGGTATTATAAGATTATTATTGATAACGTTACCACTTTTTTTAACATATACCTGTATCAGATGATGAAAGAGGCTCTTTTGAGAGGAAAGGTTGCTTGTTGGGAAGTAGTTAATTTCCATCTTTCTCTTAATTGGCTGCTATTTGGTACATTCATTTACAATCTTTCATTTTCAGTTTTCCCTCCCTTTTTTTTGCTTTTTTTTGTTTTATTTTGCCTGAAAATGTTGAAATTAAACTGTTGGTTTTTGACGCTGACACAGCTACAACTCATCTTTAAATCAACCCATGGCTGTTAAAGATTCAGCTTTGAGACCCGTTTTATTCAAATCCTTAATTTAAAGAAAATGTTTTGACAGTTGAAAAGTAACCCTCTTAATGAACTTTCATTTAGTTTCTCTGGTTTCTTTATTAATTATTTGGGGTATTGTTCTTGTTCTTGTTTGGCTAAATTAGTTTTGGTGAATTATAAACCAAACAAAAACTAATAGAACTTAAATCCCAGTGTTGCATGAACAAAACAGGTGAAGCATAAAATAGGCATTTTGTTTTTATTATCACTCAAAATGTTTTATGTTTTCTATAGATATTAAACTAACCACTGTTAAATAGATTGTCAAGGCGAATTTAAGCCCTAATCTCTTTGTCCAAAGTCTGTAAAAGTCCTTTAATTCAGTTCAATGTTGTGTAAATGAATTATTTCTTGTATTTCAGTTAGAAAAGGTGTTTAATTTCTTTTGTTTTTTATTTTGTCATTAATCCAGAGATCGGAGCAGAGAAGGAGAACAGAGGAAACAGTCTCTGCTCCAAACAACAGCACCACCATCATCCTCAGCAGATCAACTCTCACAGGCCAACATCAAGCTGGTATGTTGGACGCAGACCACGCACTGCCTTCACCAACAGCCAGGTAATCACATGATCAATCAGCTAATAGAGCCTTTGTCTTTTGTCTTTTAATCTCTGACTTCCTCTGTGTGCATGTGTGTGTGTCCTGCAGGTGAATGTCCTGGAGACGGTGTTTCAGGTGAACTGTTATCCAGGTATCCAGCTGAGGGAACAGCTGGCAGGGAGGCTCGACCTGGACGAGGACAGAATCCAGGTTCAGATTAACTCTATCATTTTATTCTGAAATGAAGATAGCTCTGCTGCTCTGTGGAAATCCCAAATTTCCAAATATGTCCCGCTGATTTGGGAGAAAATGTGTAGATTATTATGCCCATAACATGTAGAGTATTTCTAGCCAAAATACATACCATACTGCCAGGACTTGTGTTTGTTGTTTCATGCTTGTAGTCCCTCGTCATTCACTCTCAGGTCACTTAATGATGACCTGAGGCAAATTAACTTAAAGACAAATTAATGAAAATTCACTTTGCCCCCTTGTATTCCTCCTGTGGCCACACTGGCTGCCATTCAGTTAAAGTTATACAGCTTACTTTATCACATTTTTATAGTAATGTATTGTGGAAACACTGTGGTAATGTGAAAGGTGGTGAGCCCACAGAGGATTATCAGCTGTATCTGCAGCTTCCCTCAGCTTTATATAGTGAGTTTCAGCTCATTGTTTAACAACTTCAACTTCAGCTGGTGAACATAGTGGAGCATTTAGCAGCTAAAGAGCCAAATATTTCCCTAAAACAGAGATAAAGGAGAGTGAATATTGAATTTAAATGTGTACATGAATGCTAAAAAAAATCAGTTGAATAACAAATATCACCAATCAAAGAACAAAGAGTATGTAAAAGTATATAGCAAAGTATATAAAAATAAAAAAGAAAGAAGATAAGAGAGAAATATCCTTCATGAAAACTTTATGGCTAGCATCTCCTCTGCTGATATTTCTGCCAAATGAATTTTCCTCTCTCCTGTCTCAGATCTGGTTCAGAACCGGCGAGCCAAGCTGAGGCGTTCCCTCAGAGAAACCCGCCTGAAGCTGGTCCAGACGGCCGTGTCTGACCTCAGGGTCAGACACCAGGTCATAGGTCAACTGAAGGCCAATTGGAACGTACGAGATGACCCGGAGCTCAGCCAGCGGCTCACCTCTCATCTCCAGCTGCAGGTGGAGGAGGAGGAGGAGGAGGAGGAGGAGTGATGCTGATGAAGGACTTGAGGGCTTGCCTCTTTCACCATTCAACCTATTTCTCATCTTGTGCACGACTGTTGTCTGTATATAATCGGTTTCTCCCATCCTCTTTCTTTCTTCTGCCTTCCTTCCAAATGTTGTACAAAAGGACAAATGTACAAATAACTGCTGATAAATGAAGGTCTCATTTGCTCATAAAACCTCATGTAACAGTGCTTGTTTTTGGCTTTAACACTAAACTGGATCCCTCTGATTGTCAGTAATATAGCGGAGGTATGAAAGTCTGTTGTCCTGAAGATTTGGTTTGGAGATCAGACTTTGTTATGACGAGGTCTGTTCTGGATCTGCCTCGTTATATTATAGTGTCTTATTATGTGAATAGGTTTCTGTTTTTCTAATCTGTACAAAGTCTAAAAACTCTAATAAAAGTATTTGAATCTTGTGTCTGTTCCCTGCATGACTTCAGTATGTCTTTAAGATGTGTCAGTTAAGGTTTTTAAAAAAATACCAGTAACCTGGGGGAAAGTTACATTTTCAGTGCAATTTCTATCCTCAGTATTTGGTTCAATCCAAAGCTAAGCACTGATAAACAGTCTTTAGAGATGTATACTGTATTAAACCTGCAGATGAGTTAAGTAAAAATTTTGAGGTTCTAAATATTACAGGATGTTACTGGAATATGGGGAATAAAATAGCCACAGCTGATGTGTTTGGGAAAGAGACACTCTATTTGACAAATAGTAATAGTAATCTGCAGCCGCTCCAGATGAATGTCATATTTCGTGCATTTTGTTTTCTGTCCAAAACTTTATATTTTAGGGGACTGAAAAGTGCTCTCTGTAATTGCTGAAGAAGTGGAACCAGACAGTGATAATGACAGGAAAGACACCTGAGGAGATTCCTTTCAAGTTGCTGCATGTCAGAGGTCACATGGGGTCAGTAAAATACTTCCTGCAGTGAGGCAGGTATATTTCTTTCATAAATGTATATGTGAAATGTATATTTAAGGTTTGTTTTGTCTCTGTTTTTTCTTTCTTTCTTTCTCACTATATGTCCAACAAATTATTTGGAATGACCTCTCCAGTTTCTGTGTTTAGGTGGGATTGGGTACTTCTGTTTGGAAAATAGATTGGCCGTTTTTTTCTGATGTTACAGTACTGGTGGTATATTTCAAAATAAAAATAAAACCATGAAAAAATAAGATAATAAAAATATCATTAAGTATCCAAGTAAGTGTTTAAACAAAACAAGTAGCTCAAATAAACATTATACCAAAATAAATAAATGCATACATGTGAAATAAAATAAAAAATAAATAAATAAATAAAAAGAGAGAGAAATTTACGCGGCCGCCTCTGATTGGTCCAGCCGTGCCCCACGTTTGTCCCGGAAGTGAAAGCGGAGGACTGATGTGTGTCTGGAGTGCAGGAATCTGTCGGTAACATTTGTGTTCAGTGGTTTTTCTGCTCTGCAAAATGGACACGTTGAATAAACTGAAACCAGTTTGGACGCTGTATCCCAAAACTCTGGAGGATTTCCGAGTGAAGACGTGGGGCGGAGCGACCGGTGAGAGGCTTTTAATTTATCAGAGAGCAGCAGCAGCCATTCAGACACACAGGCTGTTAGCTGCTGCGGCTAACAACAAGGCTAACTGATTCATTTTTAAGGTTTCATTTTTATTTAATTATCCATATATCAAAGACATCAACTCCAAGTCTTGAATTTATCTTTATAACGCCGAGCAAACGTGAACAGCAGCGGAACAGACGCTTTAAACATTTACAATTCAGCTACAAAGCAACATTAACACTAAAAATGAAAATATATTTAGAAACATTAACATACGTTTATACAAGAAACTTTCCTTTTGCCTCCGCACATTCTCCTCAAATGATAATACTACAGATTTAGCATGTTCTAGCTCATTTGCTTGAACGCTTGTATTTAGGATAAGAAGAGACTTTATTGATCCCAGGGGAAATTCACATGTTACAGCAGCACAGAGACAGTCAGAGCTGCAAGGACTTGTCAATTAACCGACAAAAAATGAACTATTTCATAATAGAGTAATTGTATTAGTCATTTTTCATGCTAAACTATGAAATATGTGCTGTGTCTAGCTTCTGCAATGTGAGGATTTGATGGTTTTATTCTTTTTTTGTCATATATAAGAGTAAATTGAATATCTTTAGGTTTTAGACTGTAGATCAGACAAATCAAGATATCTGAAGATGTCATGAACATATGAGGGAGCAGTTTTCACTAATTACTGTCAGTTTATAGATGAAATCATTAATTGAATAAGTTATTAGCAGACTAATTGATAATGAAAACAAGTTAGTTGCATCCCTATAAGAAATTTAAAAAACTGGAGAGCTGACATTAGAAGGGTTGTATACAGTATATATTAGTGCAACTCCAGCAGCCATGATGGGTGAACTATATGTTATGGTATATGGGTATGATATGAATAATAACTACAAGATACTAAAGCTGCAGCTAACGACTCATTTTATCATCTATTATTATTTTAGACTGGTATTAGTAATATAATGCAATGAAAAATAAAATATTGTTCTTTTATGTATTTTCTCCCTATAAGCTGGTCAGCAGAAAATAATAATAGCAATTATACAGTAACAACTTCTTAAGGCATTTGGCCTTTTAAAGTTGTGATAAACTTTTTTTCTTTATCATTTTTGACATTTTCTAGATTAAATGAGTAAACAAACAAAAATAATGTGTAAAATAAGGCAAGTTTATCTGTGCAGCACAAGTCATCTGACCCAGGATTAAAGAACTGATTTCTAACAGACACACTCTCTCTCTCTGTCTCTGCAGTGACTATCATCAGCGGTGTCATCATGCTAATCCTGTTTGTCTCTGAGCTGCAGTACTATCTCACAAAAGAGGTAAGTTCATCCTCATTATCTGATGTGCTGTAGGTGAACGTGATTTATTTATCTTGTTAAATTGCCTGTACTTTTATTAAATGTTATTTTTGAAATAACATTTTAAAGCTGTGTGTATGATAAGGTGGTATATAAATACTCGCCTTGTCTTTTTTGGACTTCTTATGAAGTTTAACTGTCAGGCTAACCTAGACGAGAAGTCCCAGAAGTGCTCAGTGAAATGAAGATGCTGTTGTTAACAAGGACAAAAGGCACAGATTAGTAAATTATCCAAAATTAATTAATAATGATAGTAATATAAAGGCTGCCTAATGTTAACATAAACCTTCGCTCAGCCCTCAGGGATCTTTCCTGTCTGACCGGTCTGATGGAGTCTGATCACACAAATTGATGAACATGACTTCATGACTGTGGAATATTTATCACTGTGTTGCTCATAGTTTTAATCCTAATAACAAGTATGAACAGTTTAGATTCACATTATCAACGTATTTTCCACTGAATAGTTTTATATTCTTCAGATAATGGAACTAGTGACCAGACATTTTAACACTTTGTGAACTCCAGTAAAGTAACTCAAGGACACAGAGCTGATATTGACTTCTCTTCCAGTGGGAATGTAGTCCAGGTGTATGTTTCTGGTGTTTTTTACAGTCTGCAAAAAGTAAATGAGGCTTAAATTCCTGTGGCTTTGATGCAAAACCCCCCCAAAAAAAGTTACTGAAGGGGTGATGCTTTGTTCCTAATATCTCAGATATATTCAGTGAATTGTTCTATGCATCAGTGTCAGTGACATGTTTGTGTTTTGACTGAATGGAAATCTGTCTGTGCTGTTTGTTTGCTGCAGGTCCACCCTGAGCTGTACGTCGACACATCGCGAGGAGACAAACTCAAAATCAACATCGACGTCATTTTCCCACACATGCCCCTGCGCCTGTGAGTAGCACTGCTGGTAACTTGCTGGTGAACATATTAAAGATGACACATTAACCCTCTGCCTTCCTCTATTTGTGTTTTTTGCTCCCTCAGATCTCAGTATAGATGCGGATGGATGTGGGCCGGGGAGCAGCAATTGGACGTTGAACACAATCTGTTGAAACAGCGGCTGGATAAAGACCTCAAACCTGTCACTATGGAGGCAGAGAAACACGGTAAGCCTTGACTTTCAACCTCCTGAAACCGTTCAACAGTTTTTAGCAGACGCTCAGGCCAAAATAAAAAAAAGATGCCTATGAGTAGAGGAAATATGATCCAGGAAGGCCAGTTTGAGTGCTAACTGGTGTTAAAAGCTACAAACTAGCAAACTGCAAGGTTTTCTAACTGGAATGTGTGGGAGCACACATTTGATTTGCCAACACAGTGAGATGACAGATAAACCAAGCTTTTTTTGGGCAACCCTTTTTTTTGCACTGGGAAATTATAGACTCCAGAGTCCAAATAAATTAAGTTTGTTGGATGATAATCATGATGATGATGATGATGATGTTATTGTGTTTTGTTGCCTAGAACTTGGTAAAGCTGATGATGGTGAAGTGTTTGACCCCAGTACACTGGACCCAAACAGATGTGAGAGCTGCTACGGAGCCGAGACTGACGACCTC